>NC_060126.1:272792683-273095713 GCF_021461395.2 Schistocerca americana | reverse complement strand
GGCGCAAGCAGATAAATCACAAAGTACAACATACATACATAATCACAGTCAGCACAATTAATCAGATAACAATTATAATTTAAATAAATAAGCACAGCAGGCACATAATTAAAAAAAAATATGACATCAGTGAAAAAAAAGCAGTGCAGCCAAGCGATGCATAATATATACAAATATCAACCCTGTTCATTAATCAATAATTGTCAAAATCAGTAAATGTACGCAAGCACGCCGCTTCACAAGTAAATTCATAGAACATGAAATTAGCACAAAGTATGAATCACGTAATCGCGAGCAGCAAATTACGTCTAAAGTACGTACCTAAGTGGAAATTTGTTACCTGAAAAATAAACTCAATTAATAGTTACCTTTTTAGTTTATTAGTTTCTTCTTGGAAATTACATTCGTTCTGAAATTTTCTCGATAGCAAGTCGTCTTAACGTCGGACACGCACAGAATTTACCTGAAGTTCTTAAATATTTTATACAACCGTATCCTGCAAAATACTGAATGTTAATAACACAATTCAACAAGTCCTTATAGCTTTATACAGAATTTAGTCGGAGAAATTAGACTGTGTATTTGTTTACGGCTGTCAGTGCATTCGCACTGAGCGCTCGATCAGCTGTGGGCGCGTGACGTAGGAAGCTATTGTTCGCGGTCAACGACTGCCTTGTGCGGCGCACAGACTTGACTGTTGCTTTGAGTATGTGCCGCCGCCAAAACACAGCGCGGTATCCTTGTACTCTCCGCATGTTTACATCTAGCTGTTGGTTTCTCAAAAGTATGTCATTCCACAAAAATTTTTACGTTAGATATGTGATGTATTCCCTTAGAGCGTCGAGATTTAAGAGTTTCTACATCAACAGTGTTATCATGAATAATTTTGCGAATTCTATATGGACCGTTATAAAGCAGAAAAAATTTGCGACACAAGCCTTTTCCTTTGTGAGACAAACGGTGGGACTTAATTAACACCTTCTGACCAACTGACAAGAATTTTGAACGACCAGGACGCTTAGCTGATTTCTCTCTTCTAGCAGCCGCAGATGCAATATTTCGTAGAGCCAGGTTGACAACTTCAGAATGCCGCAGTTTCCGTGAAGGCGGAAAAGGAACGATTTCAGAAATGCGATTTGTCGGTGCTTTGTTTTTTAATATCAATAGAGGCGGTAAAGAAGTTGAGTCATTAGGAAGTTCATTCAGAATGTTTTGAAAAATATGAAGATACTGATCCCAAGTTCTGTGATTCTGATGACAATAAAGACGACACAATTTATTGATTTCCTTCATCCATCTCTCTGAAGCGTTAGATTGAGGGTGAAAAAGTGAAATGAAAATTGGTTTAATTTTACGACGCTGAAGAGTACGAAGCCAAATTTTAGAACGAAACTGTGATCCATTATCTGATATAACCTTATCAACATGACCAACTTCTTTAAGAAAATGTTTGATAAAAGCGTTAGATACTGAACGAGCTGTTGCTTTGCGTAAAGGTGTAAAACACACATATTTTGACGTCAGTTCCACTGCTACGAAAATGTACGCAAAACCATTAGTAGAACGAACCACTGGACCGAACAAATCGACTGCAGCCATCTCCTTTAATTTCGCTGGAATGACAGGAAACAACGGTGCTCTGTGAGAAATCGTTGGAGGCTTAGCCATTTGACATAATTTGCATTTGGCAAGAACAGATCGAATACGTTTTTCCATATTACTGAAGTAGCAATTTTCTCGTAATATATGAAAGCATTTTCGGGGACCAAAGTGTGCATAACTGAAATGCGTATACCAAATCAATTTATTGACCCACTCATCAGGAATACAAACTAACCAAACGGAGTTGTCGACCGATTTTCGTTTAAAAAGAATGTCATTGCGAACTAAATAATGCTGTCTAATCGCCACGCTTTCCTTTCTCCTCCACTTCTCCTTAATGTCCTTCCAGATTGGATCCTTATTTTGCTCCTTAGCGATGTCCTGGAGCGAAGACGAAATAAAGTTCTCAAAAGCAACACCTTGAATATACATCAAACAATAATTGTTTTCCTTGCAGTCCTCTTCAGCACTTTGTTTCAAACCCATAGGTGCACGTGATAAAGCATCGGCAACAATATTAGAAGAACCCTGTATGTAAACAATACTAAAGTCAAATTCCTGTAGGTACAACGCCCATCGTGACAATCTGCCGTGAGTTAATTTTGTTGACATAAGAAATTCCAGAGCTCGATGGTCGGTGTAAACCTTAGTATGTCTGCCAAACAAAAATGTGCGAAATTTTGTGAAAGCCCAAACAACAGCCAAAGCTTCAAGTTCCGTAATCGAATAATTCTTTTCTGATTTAGAGAGAACACGACTTCCAAATGCAATAGTCTTCTGTACTACAACGCCGTTTTCTTCTATCTCTTGAAATAAATGTGCACCTAGGCCCTTGTATGATGAGTCCGTTGCCAAACAAAATTCTTTAGATAAATCCGGATGTGAAAGAAGTGGAGCAGCAACTAAAGCATCACGAAGCTGTTCAAATTCTGACTGAGCTTCCTCATCCCAACACCAATTAGATTTCTTTCCAGATAGTTCACATAAACGAGGTGTGGCCAAATCGTCCAATTTAACAAAGCGTCGAAGAAAATTACAGACACCAAGGAAACTACGAACATCACGTTTTGTAGTAGGAACAGCATAATTACGAATAGCGTCTAATTTTTCTGGATCAGGAAGAATACCTTCTGTAGAAATAATGTGACCGAGAAATTTCACCTGAGAACGACCAAATTCAGATTTTTCCAAGTTCACTGTCATGCCAACTTTTGCAAAGATACGTAATAATGAGTCCAAAATTTTGTTGTGCTCACTCCAAGAACGTTTAGCAATAAGAATGTCGTCAACATAAGAAGTAATGTTGTCACGAAGATAAACAGGTAAAATTTCGTTTAAACTACAATGAATGCTGCAATAGGTACAGTAAGTCCAATCGGTAATTTCCAAAGTCACTTTTGGGTAAAACAGTCATATCCGGTTATTGTTCACTTACTGTCTAGATAGATTGATAGTCGAAGAGTTGTTTTGATAGATGCAAAGAATAGTAAAAGAGTAGGCAGCCGTACAGAAAACTAAAAGAGAAATAGCACCACTACAGCTCGGGGCCCTATGCTCGCTACCGCACATATTCACTTAGAGTAGTGAATCCCCTGAGGACATTAATAGCCACACATAATTTCTAGTTTGTGACTTGGTGGCAAATTTGGCGGAAGTGCGTACATAAATTGATCTAACCATGAACATGCATGTATGTCATTCTTAGAATTGCGGAAGATCTTAAATTTCCGGACAGTCAAAAAGTGTTTATAATCAAAGTTTTCGCCTCGTGGCGACAAAGACCTACCGCGTCTGTCCCGGTCCGAATGTCGATTATTGTAAAGTTCGCGCGCCTGGCGCTCTCTTGTTGCATCCCCTAAATGAAACAAATTATTTTCTTCAAACCCCTCTGCTACCTGTGATTCTAAATTCCTTCTGCTATCTTTTCCTACAATTTCGCCTTCGATCTGTTTGACTTGCTTTCGTAATGCCTCAACTTCCCTTTTAACGCGTTCATTAAATTTTCCCTGATTTTCATCATGCTTATTTATGTTATGGTACTCTTCGGTTTCTGAAAATGGCAACGGAGCTGTATCACCTGAATCTCTGTCCCCATTTAAACTAAAACTTGTCAGTTTATCTGAAATCCCCTCAACTCTTTCCGATGAGTCACTTAATTGTTCTTTCTGTTTATTTACGTCTTCTGTAAGTGTCGCGACCCGGGTCTCGGTATTGTCACATTTAGTAGTGAACTGGTCATACTGTTGCGTTAAGTTATTTATTCTGTCGTTTGGTACGGATTCCTCGATTCTCTCAAGTATTTCCTCCTTATCGTGTGAACATTGTAAATTTAACTCTGAAAATTTCTGTACTATCACGCGATCTTTTCCTTCCCGTTCTCTGTCCTGTTCCTCTTGTCTGATTTCTGTTGAAATTAAGCTATTATTGTGAGCCTTCAAAATCGGTTGTACTTCTTCTCTAATTTCTTTATTTGATTCGTCATTCGTGTATTTGAAAAATGTCCCTGTTCGTGAGCCTAACTGAGTTTCCATTGTTCCCCTATCAGTTTCTAATTCAGATCGTAACTGTGATCCCACTGCTTTCATCTCGGTTTTAGTTGTTCCTATTTCTGTTTCAATTGTTCCTATTTTTGAGCAAAAACGTGTTGTCATTGCTTTCATCTCAGTTCTAATTGTTCCCATCTCTGTTTTAATTGTTCCCATCTCTGTTTTAATAGTTCCTATATCAGTTTTAATTGTTCCTATTTGTGTTTCCATAACTGTTTTTAATTCAGATCGTAACTGTGATCCCACATTTAATATAGCACTCATCAACTGCTCCATAGTAACTGTTTCAAAATTCTTTTCACCCCTCACATTTCCCACAAAACCAGCTTCCTTCTGCATGGCTATAAAGCTATCTGTGTTCGATACTATTCCAGAATCTTCTATCGTTGATCTCGTATTCTGTGAATTTTCTGATTGAGAAAAATTTTGAAATGGTTCCGGACTATTTTCCCGACTTATCACATTGTTTTCCACCTCATTATCCACCATACTGTTTTCCTCTGTTGGCGAGTTCGCCATGTGAACAATTTCGTCATTCTCACTATTCATCATTTTTGCCTTTTTCATTGATCGCGTAATCATTTACAAAATATACGAAAGATTCGTCACTGTACGAAAATCACACACAATGACCCCTTATCTCCAACAATACTATTCACACGCAATGTCTCCCTCAAACACGATCAATCGAACAATTGAAATAATTGCACAAGATTGTCAAACGCGTATACAAGGCAATAAAAATTAAATTTTGAACAATACCATTAGAAGAATGCCAATTACCAAATCTACACATGCAAAATAGACTACAATTACTAACTACAAATTACTACAACAATACTACAGTCTACTATTTTTACAGTCAGAAGAATCCAAGGGACGATCCGAAGCAGCGGTCGCCACGTGCATGGGGGCTTAATTAAATATATATGATTGAAAATGATTTTTAGTTTTAGTATGTCTGTCCGATTACGCAGTGTCTCGTAAACGGTTGGCCCTGACTAGAATTATTACGCAATCTGACTGCAACAAACAATGTACGAAAATTTTCGTGAACACAGTTAATTAATTAAGTCCCCAGCAACTATAAAACCTACAAAATCCAAGCACAAATGTAACTGTTCTGTATGTGGGAGTGTGACTCAACGTCCACATCTGGCACGGTTCTTTCCAACAAGACAAGAATTTTTAAATACCAACTATACTGAGGTGACAAAAGAAAATTAGAAAAACTATAATTACGCAAGAAAACCAGAATTACACTCTAATGCAAGAACACAAACCAGATGCTTTGTTGACTGAACCTGTAGTGATGCATTATTTCAGATACACAATTAATAAAAGAACATTGTAGTTTTTACCTTCATATATATTGACGAAATGCACACAATAACATCTGCTATCTCTCCCATCAAATAACTGCATAAAACATGGAACAACACTCTTTACTACAACATCTTACTCCGACTTCACGACAAGCAGTGCCCACTAGCACATCTCGGTACGAACTCTTAACACATACTGCCCTCTACGAGCTCTTGACAGGCACTGACTGCTATGAACTCTCAACACGCACTGACTGCCACGAACTCCCAACACGCACTGACTGCCACGAACTCCCAACAAGCACTGTGGAGGCGGCTTAATAGTACTCTTTGGCGCAATCTCTGGCGCAGTGGCACAGTGTAGCCACCTTTCAACGTGTTAAATTATGTTTCAGAACCCCACCTGGACTCCAAATCCCATGCGGAAAGACTTCACGATACCAGTACGGACAAGCTTTGCAAATACTGTTTACAAAAATTGATGAGTTACATGAAGGGCTTAACGAGAAATAATACAAAACTCACAAGCTCGTGGTGAAGAAGATGAATGAGGAGCGCCAGATGTTCAAAAAGCCAAGGGATTACTTTAACAAGTTTAATAACCATTCGAAATACTGGAACTAACGACACTGCAGCTTTATAGTGTTAAACTTGGAGCTTAAAGTTCATTAGTATTCGTTACGGAGGCAGACTGATCATTAAATGCATGAAAAGCCAAAAAAAAAAAAAACGTCTAAGGCAGTCAGTATACACCGAAGCTCGTTAAAAAGATAATCCCATGAATTCTGCCAACATTTTAACAATATATCCGTCGCATCCGTCAGTCGAGTTACAAATTGTTAAAATCACATTACGAGCTCTTTTACGTCCAGCCACTTTTCCATTAAACATTAATGTCTCTCACAGCCACGACAGAAAAGTGAATAAATAAATATAAAAACATTGTCTTGTTTTCTGGTAGCCATTTTCAATGGAATCCTGTGTATAACCCAATATTGCTTATTTTGACTCGCCGAAAACAACTTTGTCACAACAAAATTGAGTATTAGGACGGTGTTTCAGCTATCATGTAGAAAGTGGAGAATCGCCGTATTCGTTATTAGGTCGCCATTTCTGGTTCTACGTAAAACAGTGGAAAGGTATTTTATAGACAAGATGGCATGTAAAGCAAGGAACACGAAACTAGCAACACTTTTTTCTCGTTCAGTGATGCGCTACTGTGCATGTGACTGTGTCGTTATGTTGCAAATACGGCTTTCATCAGGATTAACTGTTTACTAATGGGCCAATGATTTCTTTCTCTTTACTATTACTTCCAACCACGGGCCGAGATGGCATCCAAAGGTTTTACATGAGATTAAAAAGGAAAATATTTCCTAATGTTTTGCATAATTACATTTACTTGGTCACGGAAGGGCTTTCGACTTCTCAGGCCTTCTTCAGGGGATAACTGAGTGTCGCATACAAAGATGAAAGTGATGTGTAACTCACACAGATATTATTTGTAAAGAAGGCAAAAAACTGAAAGAATATTTACATAGGGAAACACTACATTCTATTTTATTCTTTATTGTTATTTTTCTTTTGCCACTTAAAAATAATTACGTTAACTGTAATAGAGGAGGGATTGACGAAGTTTTTATGTGAAGATACATTTGACAGCTGATGAGAAATAAGATGATTCTACAGCCTGAATCTAGCGCTTGTAAAGGAACTTAATTTAACAAAGGGGATAGTGGAAATTGAGTGTGATCATTTAATACTTGGCTCGCATTCTGTATCATGCATTTGTTGATTTCCATGACTTCCATAGCATCATCTTCCTGCTCTTCTAAAGTGAATGTAAAAGTTCACATTTCGCTTCATATGAATGGTTTTCTGCTAAGAGCGAACGTTGAATATTTCTTCGTTAATCATCACTTCTCCCCTGTTCACCTAATTGCCACTGCTTTGTCTGGCCAATATACATTTTCTCACACTGCTTAAAAATAACTATATATTCACTCCTCTGTACCTAGCGTTGAAGGTTTTCGTTTGTACTTTTAATATATCGTAAAATTTCTTTCGGAGGCTAACCGAAACTGAGAAATAACCCATTCTGCAATTTTTCTCTTCCAGTTCCATGCCGATTAATATGAATCACAGACAAGGAATGTGAAAACATAAATGGGAGTTACTTTTTTAAGACTGTATAAGGAAATTTAAGAACCAAAAAGGAAGAAATACTAGGGAAAAAACAGGAAGATCATAATTCCGGAAACCGAAGAAGTTGAGCCGATGTATTTTTAAGAACTGTAGAACGTTACCACCGAGCTCGCTGGAAATAAGCGAATTTCCACTTCCCAGTCAATTGTCTGTAATGACTGCGGTGGAAATTGCTCTATAAATGAAACACTTGTGATATTTAAAGTTCTCTGGTGGAAGGACCGTGTAATTGGTGTAATTATTACAGTAGGCTTCTTAAATTAAGAGGATGCAAGGAGTTCCACTCTGTTTTATCGAGAGCTTGTAAATTGTCGTTTTTTATTCTGATCGAGAAAGGTTCCGTCCGCTAAAGCAAGAAAGGCTATTTCAGTTTCTCTTCACCTTTAAACATTGACTTTATTGGTCGGCCAGTGCCTTTAAGGAAGAGAGAAAATCTGTTGGATTACATGAAGTATTTGCTTCTGTGAAACATTTGCTTCTAACGCCGAATATCATGTGATTTCCAAAGAACTGACAGCCAGGATGTTACATACTTCGTGGACTCAGACGTCCAGAAGCGCCTTACGTGTTGAATAGCAGAGCTCCAAATACATATCGAACAAGGATAATGGAATGTATTAGAATTAACTCTGGCAATACTGAGTGAGTTAAGATACGAAGTGAAACTAAATGCAGTAGATAGGTTCTGCTATTTGGACAGCATAACTGACGATGACCGAAGTAGGGGGGGGGGGGGGGGGGGGAATGTAAAATGCATGCTTGTTACAGCACCAAAAGCATTTCTGAAAAATAGGCGTTTGCTAATATCTAATTTCTGTTCAAGTGTTAGGAAATATTTTGTGTCTTGTCTGAAGTATAACCTTGTGCGGAAGTGAAACATGGATGACAAGCACTTCAGACAAGAAGAGAACAGAAGTATTTGAAATGTGGTGCTACAGAAGAATACCATAAAATTAGAGGGGTAGATCGAATAATAAATGAGGAGGCACTGAACAGAACGGAAGAGAAACTGGAACTAATGGCTGAACTCTACTAAAAGAAGGGATCGGGACGCATCCTGAGGCATCAAGGAATTGCCAGTTTGGTTGTGGAAAAAAAGTGTGTGTATCGAGCGGGGAAGGGGGACGTCGCGGAGAGGTGAGGGTGGCCGGGAGAGGGGGGGGGATGAGTGAAAAATTATAGATGGAGACCAAGTCTGGAATACGAAAAGCAGGTTCAAATGGATAAAGAGGCTTTCCAAGTACAGACTAGCAAGAAGGGCTGCATCAAACTGGTTTTCAAACAGTGCTGCTGAAAGCGAAATTCAGTAAATACGCACTATAACTTTCCCAAGCCGACCTGGCTGCGTTTTCCTATCGTAACAGCTTTTTGGTGTTTGTTACAGGAAGCTCACTTTAGCTGCAAGACGCAGTGGTTATTTCATGTTATGGCATTTGCTTCACCACCATAAAGTGCTTCATTACAGTTTTAATCTGCACTGACGCCCACCAAACGCGTTTCTATATACTAATATGTGCAAACGTTTATAGAGAGCGGTAGTTGGGAAAATTTCTGAAATTGTTAGTCCTGAAAGAGGTCAGATATTTGGCATTACTTCAACCAAGTTCAGCACGTACCAAAATTTCGAACAAAACAAGGGATAAACACTCCTATTTTTAAAATAACGAACCATAATTGATAGTTAGCACCCAATTAAACTAAGAAAAGAGTGAACGACGGGGCTTATACTTATTTCTCATACTCTTATGTTCGGTTTGTTTTGACGACTAATTTACCGTACAACACAAGCCACATTTCAATTTCCTTCTGCTCCTCACTTTTATTGTCATTGCTACTACAATCGATGGGATAGCTCTTACACAATGCCGAATAATTTGTAGAAGTTTTGAGGGTCGCTTTTCGTCCAACCAGTATCCACGCAATTTCTCTAATCGTTGAGGAACCTTTACTGTTCATTACATGTCAAAATTAGGTCACAAATGGTTTGGCTAGTTGGCATCAGCGATTAGATGGCTGTCCTTGCTTATTAGCTGTAGACTGAGCTAACTCAGTCACAGTGGTGATTGGCTAAAATCTCCGAAAGTTTTTAAAATTTTGGGAAGTTCTCAAAATTGACGGAAATCGAAGAGTTTGTCGTGGACTTCGGAGGGGATCGATGCTGGTCCTTTGGGTTCTATCCGCAGCTGTGAGTTTCATAGATGAGCTTTGCCATATTAGTGGAGGCGTGAGAGATTTTACGGTGGCACCTATGCTGTAGTGGTAACAGATGGACAGTTACAATTTACAAAGGTGAAAGAAAGACAGGATGAGGACTTGGCTTTACGTTCCGTCGACGACAAGGTCATCAGTGACCACTAACTCTGATTGTGGACGGGTGGCAATGCAAATGAGCGGTGTCAATTTCGAAGGAAACATTACGGCAGTTGTTGTAAGCTATTTAGGGAAATATGATAAACTTTAATCTGAATTTTCAGCCGGGGATTTGAACCTCTATTCTCCAAAATTCAAGTCCAGAGGAATACTACAGTGTGCGACGTACAGCGATTCAGACCGGCGGGCGCCATTCTTTGTTGGCAAATATTTCATTAGACAGTGGAGCTAATTGCTAGCTGCAGGAATTTATCATCGAAGAAAAGGAAGTTCTGTTAACATGACTGTACTGTTATTTTCAGTAAATTAAGCGTTTAATTATGATACTGTGATTTTCGTAGACGGTGCAAAGTGCTGGTTGGAGGTTAAATGGAGAGAGCGTAGTAAGTTTTCAGTCTCATGGAAGAGACTGAAATTTGCTAAAGAACGAAATTTCAATTTAAATGAACAACTAAAACAGGAAAAAGAATATCTAAAATTTTAGCAATATAGTATTACAAGGATAATGCTGGCCATAGTAGCAATTATTTCATCATACCATCCTTCCGTCATATTATTTCGCATATTCTTTTGATAATTGTGTAATGGACATGCCATGCATCTACCCTTGGATAACAAAATATTATTTACAAATGTTATATTTTGAAAACTGTTTTTGAAATATATGGAACACAAGTTACTAACAATGAATGTAAGTATTGTGTATGCCTTAGTACAGTTTTCAAATGTCTTTTGGCATTAAATTTGTGCTATATTCATAACGTTGTACGTCAGGTAATGGAAAATGATCTCTGGCCGAAACGTATTCTACATTTACACGTAAATTATTCAGCAGCTTCACTTTTTACGATAAGTCATTTATACGATTTTCAAAGCTGTGGGGTAGAAGTAACCAAAATTAGATTGCTTTTATGATTACAAGCAGCTATATATGACAAAGAGTACAAGAGTAGTGTTGTAAACCGTAACTGAATAAACGCACTAATCAAATGAGAAAGAGGTACTAGCAGAGGCAAAGAACCAATGTAAAACGCGTTAACTGAGCTATGGGGCGAGTTCGCATTTGATCTTTGCGACGCGGATAATGATCAAAATTGGTCCGTTTATTATAATCTTAACTTGCCCTGTCACGCAAAGAACATTATTAACGCAGTTTACTAGCCGCCAGATTACGATGAACTGATTTTTCACTTCGGAATGTCACCGAGCTATGATTCACGATTTTCGTCGTAATCTAGTTTATGGTGGGTTAGCGTTTCACAGTCACGAACAGTTATTATACTGTTGTTGCGGGAGAAGAATTTAGTCTTCTGAAACTGGCTCTTCCCCTGCACTTCTGATATTTTTTAGTAATGTCCACTTAGAGGTGCTACTGCCGTGTTTTTAATATGCGAGACAAATGACTGCCTCTCGGCTGCCAAATCATTCTTCAGTAGTCTTTAAAGAACGACATGTTTTGCCATCACGCCAATTTTCAAGACCGCTGACGCAGAACAATCTAACTTGATCCAATTTTGTAGGAAAGGCTGAAAATGAGTGTCACCACTGAAAGAACATGAAACAGCCTCGATGGTGTGATTTACCTACCATATTGTCACATAGAAGAAGGCGTAATTAGATGAATGACGAACACTAACTTCATTTAACGAAGGTTTATTCAGCACTTGTATATACAAGAGCACGGAGCGAACTGCCTCCAGCCAGAACACATTCGGTATATATATTACCGGCATTTGTTAAATCTTTTACATTCTGTTGCACGTTTCTGCACTTAAATAAGATTTAAAGTTGCCTCTGTTTTTATATGGCAAATCCTTAAAATCGTAGTTATAACTTCAAAAATGGGGCAGATAGTATCCGGATGTCGCCTGTTTCTTTCCAGCACTAAAAACCTCCACTGTTGGTTGAGCGTGAGAGGCTGCCGTATAAGAACAGAGCAGACTGGTTGGCACTCGAAAGAAGAATCACTGTCATTGGTGATCACAGTCATGCACGCGTCACTCTCTCAAAGGGACCGATTAAAATTTCTGTCTCGGTCTCAGTCTTCTCCGTCTTGTGGGAGCGCTGTGGACGGAACACTTTCGATGCCAGGACGTAAGAGAGGGACTTCGCTTGCAGACTCTGAGGGAGAGCAGCTTCCGATGCAGGCCAATTAATTTAGAGTTTTGCAGACGTCATCACAGCGGTTCTATTGCACTGGTGCCTAACTTCAAGTGAGGTGACCAGTATTCGCTAAACGAGTTGTAGGATGTATGCGAGGATTTCCAAAATACGCTAGGACTTTCATCTTCCTAACTTAGTCGCATCAATTAGCAATCATGAGATCAACATGCAATCAGTCAGAACATGCACTCAATGAAAATAGCAGGTGCATGCGGGATTCTCTCTACAGTTCTGTCTTTCCCCATTGATTAACATTCGGCACTGTGCGAGTTCCACGAACTTGTTGTCTGCTCAAACGTTGTGTTGACTACCGTATTCTCCTCAGACTCATTATCCGATCCTCGAAAATAGGTTGATATTTTAAATTCCATTATAACCAGTGTTAATACTTCATGAAAGCCTTGGTTACTTGTCTTTCTGCACTTGTGTCCAATCTGAAGTTCACAAGGACTTTTAATAAATAAGGAGTTAAAATTACCATTGTTTCACTCAGCACCTTGATGCAACGTTTCACGTCTTGAAATGTATGTTCTCTTGTTTTCAGAGGTAGACCATGGCCCATGCTCATGATACAGTATCGGATTTTCACTAGCTCTTGTGTATGGTCCGAATACTGACTACATCACATTCCCAGTAATTCACATGTGGACAGGTTTGCTAATGTGTCTAGGATTTTTCTTTTTTCAGTTTCCCCGTAATCGCGGTTCTGCATACAATGTAGCCTATCACAGGGTGAATGTAATCTTTCATTTTTATTGCTTTCGAATTTAGATTTTATAATAGGAAATTTAACTAAAACATGTAGATTTATTGTTCTTCCTCATTCACTTATGAATGCTAAACTTCGACTGCACACATGCTTTTATACGAAGGTTGTTTGGAAATTAAGGAACGATCGGTCGCGAAATGGAAACTACGGTGAAAATCAAAACTGTTTTCTTTGCACATTTAGCTACACCTTCCAGGTACTTCTCTACAAAGTCACCGCTCCGACTTAGATATTTGTCAGAGCATTATACCAAGTTTCCAACACCATCGTCATAGAAGGCAGCTGCCTGTGCTTTCCGATAATTCTCTACGCTGGTCTATAGCGTTTAGCCTGCGCCCAAGTGTTTCTTCCTATCCAGTGTTTCATGGAACAGAGATGATACTAAGGACGAGTCAGGGCTGTGTTGTGGGTGATCGAACATTTCCCGTCGAAAAGGCTGCAGGAGCGTCTTTACTTCCCCTGCAGAATGCGGCTGAGAATTGCCATGAAGGAGGAAGTGCATGGCAGTTGTGTTAGGTGGGTTGCATTCATTAAGGAGAAGCCTCTCAGCACGCCCTCCTACTTGGCGAGCGACATTGTTGTTCTAGGCACCTTTACTCGCTCACAGTGCGCTCACAACTGAAAAGAGTGTCTTGATGCAATCGACGGGCATGTTAGAGACATTGCCCAAAATGTCTGTGGAAAGATCTGTAATTTTCACAGTGGTTTCCATTCCGCGACCGATCGTTCCTCACTTTCCGAATAGCCCTCGTATTTAGTCTCCCATAACACTCAGATTAAGTTAGAACTCTATTGTAAAATCTGAATTCAGCAATTTTGTTCAGTGCGAATTCGAACAGCAATTAGCAACAACCTTTTACAGTTATTTTCTTGTCTTTGTCACTTGGTATGTAAATAAAGAAAACGAACCACCACAGCCTTATCATCAAAGAAATTTATTTCAAACCACTAGTTTCGGCACACCACTTACGCTATCTTCTGGTCCTCTATAAACCAAAAGTGCACTCCATCCCTTGGCACATGTGTCGTAGAACCCATATAATACTAACTGTCGGGGACTGCAGGCATGAGGAGTATATAAACTACAAGTTGTCACCAACTAGTATTACTAGAATTCTATGGGTTCTACGATACATGAGCCAAGGAATGACGGTACTCTTTCCGTTTATAGTGCACCTGATGACAAAGTAGTCGCTTTTAATAAATTTTTATGATGGCACGGCTGAGCTGGTTCTTTTTCTTTGTTTGTGTCATCAGCCGCTGTACCACGGCGGTTAGAACGACAGACTTCCACAAGCGGAATATAAATAGTGCTGCTGAGTGACCGAGACTGCTTGATGTTTCCCAGATTAAATTCGACGTGATTGCTATCTTCCAGTCTATACTGGGACGGGTGTTAGGCTACCACACTGACTCTCATAACTTCATTGTTCTTGGTCTACCTATAAGAGGTTAAGAAACAGCGAGAAGTAATCGCCATCCCAAAATCATTCAAATATTCATTCATTCTTCCGGTTGCGCAGTGTAAACTTCTCTTACTCTAGAATATGCTTATGAAACCGTGGACTGATAGCGTTGTTACTTCTTGTTTCCACGTTTTATATAAAAGTGGTAAATTTTCAGAGCACTTCCCTAAATTACATATTCTCATATCTATTAACAGAAGAGGATATGAGCCTAATCAAGGAGTGTCTGCCTAATATTGCCTGCAGTATCAGTAGTCGGTCTGCAGAGCCACTACTTGTCCTACACAGAGTAGGTATCAGTCAGGAAATTGTTGTTAGATTTGCTGAAAATTGTACTGTAGTATAGTAGCGTGTTCAGGTGTAACTCAAGCACAGTCTGTAGATCGTGTAGAGATATTGGCGATGGAAAAGGAAGAGAAAACTGAAACTTTGGTGGATGCACGAGATATTCACAAGGATATTTAGATATGGGAATACTTTGTGAATGAAATCGAGACTGGAAGCCGCCACGGCTTTTCGGAAAGTCACCCGACTCACACCAACAGATTTAGAAGCTTTGATCTAAATTAGGGGAAGGCAGATCATGAAGCAAGAAACAAGTCTGAGAGGAAACTGCCCAGCTTGCTGGCAGGTGGAAGACCGAGACCACGGCCTCCCACTGACTCTGCCGTCGTCATCACAGTACGTGTTCAAGACGCTTTATTTGCTGGTAGCAGCAACAGCATATTATGGTGCACAAACCATCTGGACGTTTTAGGAATGGTGCTGCTTGCCACATTATTTTTTGCGAGACCAGTTGAACTAAGTTTTTCAGTTTTGTATATATTTTTTCAGCCTCCGTCACTGTCACGCCGTGATTTTTTTCCCGTAACCCGAGCGTGAGCTTTTTTAATGAGATTTATTTTGTCAGAACTTGTCACTTTCCCTGTTTGACCATATTTTCATTCCAAAGCATGGACCCCATAATCAACAAAGGACTCGTTTTCAAGTCGGAAAAGGGGAGGCTAGCTTTCGTCTCAGAAAACGTCCATACTGTTGAAGTAGTGTCCCTCGTATCATGTTCCGGTAACCAAAGATTCGGAATCCTCTGACTAACAACGCAATACTCTCATCTAACGCGGAATTGACCACTAGATGTTAGGAAAGGCGGAGCCGCTCGTACAAAAGGAGGTGAGGGTACTGCATTGTCAGCAGAGAAGCAGTGACTTCGAAAGTGATCTAGACTTTGGATTTCACCTCAGTAACAAATCCATCAGGCACTTTTCAGCCCTTCTAAAGCCGCACAAATCGACTATCGCTAATGTGATCGTAGAGTGGGTAAGCGAAGGAACGATACAGCTAAAATAAGACCAGCCATTACAGAAGTTGGTTGTACAAAATCTCCTGAAATCAGCGGAATGAGTCATATCTAGCTAGTATACTATATATAGAAATCTAAAAAGAATAGCTTACAGTGCTCGAGCTGTTCCTTATAAGCCACAAATTTCTGTAGTCAATGCCAAGCAAAGCTTGAGGTGGTGTAGAGTCGACCATTCGCCTTCTCTACCACAGTCGTCACAGCTTCCTTCCATTTCATGCCACTTTGCAACGTTACGCCCAGATATTTAAACGACGTGACTGTATCAAACAGTACACTGCCAATGCTGTATCCGAAAATTACAGCTTTGTTTTTCATACTCATACACGTTAACTTACATTTTCCTACATGTAGAGCAAGCTGTCATTCACCACACCAACTAGAAATTTTGTCTACGTTATCTTGTATCTTCTCATAGTATCTTAGCGACGACAACACGCCGTACAACATCGCATCATCAGCAACAGCTGCAGATTGCTGCTCACCCTGTCCGTGAGATAGTTTATGAATACATAGAATAAGAGCGGTCCTATCACACTTCCCTGGGGTACTTCTGAGGATAACCTTGCCTCTGATGAACATTCGCCATCGCGGACAGTGTACTGGGTTCCGTTACTTAAGAAGTCTTCGAGCCACTCGTGTATCTGGATACCTATTCCGTGTGGCTCGTATCTTCGTCAACTGTCTGCAGTGTGGCAACGTTTGGCCGGCCTTTGTGGCCGAGCGGTTCTAGGCGCTACAGTCTGGAACCACGCGACCGCTACGGTTGCAGGTTCGAATCCTGTGTGTGTGATGTCCTTAGGTTAGTTAGGTTTAAGTAGTTCTAAGTTCTAGGGGACTGATGACTTCAGAAGTTGAGTCCCATAGTGCTCACAGCCATTTTTTTGTGGCAACGTTTCAAACGCTTTCCGGAAATCTAGGGATATATATCTGCCTGTTGCCTTTCATACATGTGAGGAAGGGCAAGCTGAGTTTCGCACGAGTGATGCTTTCTAAACCGTGCTGGTTCTGGAAGAGAAGCTTTTCCGTCTCAGGGAAATTTGTTGTATTCAAACTAGAATATGTTTAAGAATTCGGTGACAAATTTATGTTACGAATGCTGCTCTGTAATTTTGTGGGCCTGTTCTTTTAAGCTTCTTACATGCACGAGTCACCCCCGGACCTTTTTTTTTTCTTTTCTTTTCAGTCGCTCGGATTTTGCGTTGGGCGAGAGATTCACGGTAAATGTAAGCGAAGTAAGGCCGAACTGGGATTGCATCTCCTACGTGAGGGATACCTACTACTATGTTCTCCATCCTGAGGTCTGTGCGACGGCCAAACGACGGTCAATTTGCACAGTCCCCTGCGTGGTAATTTCTTAAACGCAGAATTTAAAGTTTCGGATTTACTTTTGCTGTCTTCTATTGCCACACCAGTATGATCAATGAATGATTAAATAGAAGCCTTTGACAGGCTAAAGATTTTACGTAGGTCCAGAGTTTTCACTAGTTCTCGTCATGATCCTTTGATAAGGTATGCTTCGGTCTTTGATATTTTTTACTGAAACATGAATTTTTATTAACATTTGCCTGTCGCAATTTAGGAGCTCTCTTTTGAACCGTGAGAGCAACAGTCTCTCTTTCCTCATAAGAACCTGAATTTTCTTATTAAAGCACGGTGGGGTTTTTCCGTCCTTGAAAAGCTTACTAGGAACATACAGTATGTGATCAATAGTATCCGGACACCTGGCTGAAAATGACTTACAAGTTAGTGGCGCCCTCCATCGGTAATGCTGGAATTCAATATGGTGTTGGCCCACCCTTATCCTTGATGACAGCTTCCATTCTCGTAGGCAGGCATACGTCAATTAGGTGCTGGAAGGTTTCTTGGGGAAAGGCAGCCCATTCTTCACGGGGTACTGCACTCAGGAGAGGTACCGATGTCGGTCGGTGAGGCCCGGTACGAAGTCGGCGTTCCAAAACATCGCAAAGGTGTTCTATAAGATTCAGGTCAGGACTCTGTGCAGGCCTGTCCATTACAGGGGTGTTACTGTCGTGTAACCACAGGCCGTGCATTATGAAAAGGTGCTCGACCGTGTTGAAAGATGCAATCACCATCCCCGAATTGTTCTTCAACAGTGGGAAGCAAGAAGATACTTAAAACATCAATGTAGGCCTGTGCTGTGATAGCGGCATGCAGAACAACAAGGGGTGCAAGCCGCTTCCATGAAAAACACGACTACGCCTGTTGGTACTATAGATGACGTTCACCGGACATTCGCCATACCCACACCCTGCCATCGGATCGCCACATTGTGTACGGAGATTCGTCACTCCACACAACGTTTTTTCACTGTTCAGTCGTCCGATGTTTACGCTCCTTACACCAAGCGAGGCGTCATTTGGAATTTACCGGCGTGATGTGTGGCTAATGAGCAGCCGCTCGACCATGATATCCAAGTTTTGTCACCTCCTGCCTAACTGTCGTAGTACTTGCAGTGGATCCTGATGCAGTTTGGAATTCCTTTGTGATGGTCTGGATAGATGTCTGACTATCACACATTACGTCCCTCTTCAACTGTCGACGGCTTCTGTCAGTCAATAGACGAGGTCGGCCTGTACGCTTTTGTGCTGTATGTGTCCCTTCACGTTTCTACTTCACTGTCACATCGGAAACACTGGACCTAAAGATGTTTAGGAGTGTGGACACCTCGCATACAGACGTGCGACACAAGTGACACCCAATCACCTGACCAAGTTCGAAGTCCGTGAGTTCCGCGGAGCGCCCCATTCTGCTCTCTCACGATGCCTAATGGCTACTGAAATCACTGTTACGGAGTACCTGGCAGTAGGTGGCAGCACAATGCCCCCAATACAAAAAACGTACGTTTTTTGGGGTGTCCGAATACTTTAGATCACGTAGTGTAGGAGTATCTCCAGAGTGCGTTTTACGGCCCGCTTGAACGTTTTCCACGGTTCCCCTTCGTCTATCATACTGGAACTACAGTTTCCAACCCATAGGTTTCTCCAACGGTCTGTGGCTTCGATACTGTGCAAACTACATTTACACCAGTACTCTGAGAGAAACCATAAAGCGTATGGTACTTTCTATGGTAACATTTATGTCTCTTCTCTTTCCACTCACAGATGGACCTTCAGAAGAATTAGCACTGCTCGTTTGTATCTGTGCGACCTGTTACTAGTCTTCACGATTTCTGCTTTAAAGACAAGTGGGGGCATTACAGCATTCATAGTTCCGCCCTGGAAGTTGGTTCTTGTAATTCTGTAAGCTAGTGTTCGCGTGAAACACGGCGACTTCTGCCATGAAAGCTGATTCTTGAAATTCAGTAAGGGGGAATTTCTTGAGTAACGCTGTTTACCGCTATGAAAGTTGTTTCTTGAAATTCGATAATTGGGTATTTTGCGATAAATACAGATTCGTTCTTCGAGTGCCAATTAGGATTTTTGATCGTTTCTGTTCCATTCCTTCAAGCGGCTCGGCTGGTTATTAATAGGCGTCGGGAGAGAGAGTTTATGTTTTACAACCGTTTGTCCGACCCGCCTATGTGCCAAACACATCAGGAGACAGATTCTTCTCCCGTAACACCGTGACTTTAAATACGGCGATAT
The DNA here is from genome assembly GCF_021461395.2 of Schistocerca americana. Lineage (NCBI taxonomy): Eukaryota > Metazoa > Arthropoda > Insecta > Orthoptera > Acrididae > Schistocerca > Schistocerca americana. The sequence goes on along the minus strand of NC_060126.1, from coordinate 273,076,302 downwards.
GTTCACTTAACTCTAGGTTCAATACTGGGGGATTTCGCGGATGCTACACTACCGATTAACAGAGTTTAATGAAACTTCCTGTATGTTCATACATAATTCCGCCACAGGGCTGGACTGTTCATACACCGCTTTTTACACACAAATTTCGATTACTTCCACAATCAATCATTTAGTCTACTGATTGTTCGTTCGTCAGCAGGGCACCGACCGTGCTGCACTCTAGGGCATAGCCTTTCAAAAGTCTTGAAGCAGCAAATGGTTACGCATAAAGCCGTGTGCTAGTCTAAAGATGACCCAGTTTAGAGCATCAAGCTCGTGGATGGGTGATTCTTATTGTTCTGTCGTTGGCTGTAGCTTCACATATGGGAGCTCCCCTCCTGAAAAGGAGTTCTTCGCCATTTCAAATGAAAATCAACACGTAACTAGACGGAAAGCTTAGATCACGGCATTGAAGAGGAATACAGCTGATGGTAAGCAGTGGACTCCTCAAAAACCTCGTCGCGTTTCTTGTCCGTCATTTCATCAATGGTTTTCCCATAAGACAGCCTAACTGTCGAGCATATGTACCAAAATAGCACTTAATACCAAAATTATCTGGGCTGGCGATTGCAACTGATGATGTTACTGAGAGATATAGAAGAAGAAAAGGGAGACGCAGCAGGGAGACATAGCATATGTGAATGGTGAAAGTAGAATGGATTCCAACAGCAGTGCAGCAACGAATAAACATTTTATATTCAACTTTTTCAGCGGCGTCGATTACCAACTGCTTCGCAGCTGAGTTGGGTATAACCTTAGCTTCACATTCACATTCTTCTCGTAATATTTTAGAGAAGACATACTCAAACTCTTTAATCTCTTCAAATGTCTTTTGTTTATTACGAGATTGCTGATCCGCTGCTGCAAATTTAACAGATTGTGTACGTTTGTTTCCGTGAAACATTTTTTCAACCCTCGCACTTCCTTAGTAAAAGCTGCGGCGAAAAGAACCAGGATCTTCATATTTTTGCTAAACGATTCCTTTAGAAAAATCTTTTTCACTATTGCTGAAGCAACACAATGTAACAGCATGTTTGCAGCGTCCTGACACGAATGCTTTACAATCACATTCACCTTTAATCACCTTTCTGTCACAGCCTATGTGAAAAAATGAGGTGCTACATATGTAACTCTTCACTCTCTGTAGTTCAATGAAGTTCCGATGGGTGGCGGCGCTGTACGTAACCTTCAAAATGGCGTCTATGATGGGGGTGCGTTCCAAGCAGAGTGCTGTCGTTGGGTTTCTTTTGGCGGAATAGCAGATCATCGCAGATATTCATAGGCACTTGCAGATTAGGCAGTGAACAAAAGCACGGTGAGTCATTGGGCGAGGAGCCTGTCATCATAGCAACGAAGTCGCGCACCCTGGCCGATCTGCCGCGCCCCTGCCGCTGAATCCCGTCTTTTCTTTGCTGCAACAGGGCCTGTAACTCACACGAAAGTAAATGAACTGGTTTGTAAAATTTAAATAGATACTTATGTGAAATTGATATTAACTAATACCAATTCTTCACCTCACACAGGATTTTGCGTGCTAAAATAATTTGCTTCTGATTCAGTACTACAACATGGGGTTCCCAGGTGATAACGGGGACACTTCGCAGCATATTTCTCCGCCCTACGTCACATTACAAACTGTGTTTTTGCCTCACACCGTGAAACGTCCCCATGGAAAAATTATGAATGACTATGCTGGTAAGCTTCTATGTTATTTGATACAAAAATAGCCTAGTAAAACTGAACGTGCTCAGATAGTTCTCTCTTTACTTATTCTGATCATCACTTAACTGACACACAATATTTTTATTGCAATGCAATCTGACTTTCAAAAATTTCTACAAAAGAATGGAACGTTTTGGAACGTGTTATACAGATAACAAACAGCTCTGTTATTTTCCAGTATTCAGTCAAAGTGAATCTCGAAAGGTAGGCCTGTCTGCTTTAATCAGCCATTTTTCATATGTTCCATGTGTGTACAAATCGATTACTGACACGCTCTCCTGCTTTCATATCGATAACACCTTGATCGATTTCCGCATTCTCTTTGTTACATCTGCTACTCCAATGCCTTTTGCCTGTGGCCTTTTGAACGAGTTTGTCCCAGCCAATCCACACCGAGGACGCGGCCCCTGAATACTGGAAAACAACAGAGGTGTTTGTTATCGGTATGCATGCTTACCTAACATGTACCAAAACGCCGCGTATAAAAAGTCGGGCTCTGCTGCGGACAAAAACGAAGGGTCAAGTGTTTTGAATAGCTTTGGGTTAGGGACCATTTGTATATCCAAAAGAAGTATCATCTTAGTGTCACTATCCTACAATACGTGGTCAAATTATGAGAATTACGCAATTCAAAATTGTTCAAATGTGTGCGAAATCTTATGGGACTTAACAGCTAAAGTCATCAGTCCCTAATCTTACACACTACTTAACCTAAATTATCCTAAGGTCAAATACACGCAGCCATGCCCGAGGGAGGACTCGAACCTCCACCGGGACCAGCCGCACAGTCCATGACTGCAGCGTCTAGACCGCTCGGCTAATCCCGCGCGGCAATTACACAATTCCTCCTGCCTAGGCAAATAGAATAAATCGGCTTATTCTCTTTGAATTCGATGTGGCCTACGGTAGGCTTAATGGGACTTGTGGAATTCATGGTCGGTTTCTCGGACAACGCCAAGAAAAGGGATTTTTTACTGTATTCCAAAGCGGTGAAGCACGGAAAATGGCTGAAATTTTTATAACACGTTCTTAAGATCCCAGTCTCAAATGGTCTTGATAATTTTTTGATATCTTTACCAGTTTCCAAGATACAGAGGTTAGAATTTACCCTACTTCTACATGCAAAATCGCGTATGAGACTATAATGTAAATAATAAATTCCCGCACCACATTGCTCAAATTTTAACGGTATATTCCTAGGCGTTTATACGAAATAGCCATTTCTCCGTTTTCAAAATCTTAATCCGTTATCGAGAAAGACCCCAAATCCTTGATTTTTGGGTACCAAAACCCAATCGCGGATTTGGAAGCGGTTATGCCAACAAAAGGCTGTTACTTTTACGATGTATTCCTAAGACCCCGATCTCGAACATTATTCTCATGTCTTTATCCGTTACAAAGATACTGAGATTCAAAGTTACCCTACTTGCAGACGTAAAATACGTGCACAAAATTCGGTGTGAGGCGAAAATACACTTTGTAATGCGACGTAGGGGAAATATGCTTTGAAGTGTCTCCATTATCATCTGGGAACCCCATGTAGTAGTACTGAAACACAGGCAAATTTTTTTTACACGCAAAATCCTGTGTGAGGTGAAGAATTAGTATTAGTTTATACCGATTTCACGCAGGTAACCATCTAAATTTTACAAACCAGTACACTGATTTTCGTGTTAGTTACATGCCCTGTTGCAGCAGAGAAAAAAAGGGAACCAGTGCAAAAATACTTCTATCGGAGCACAAAAATTGCGAATATTTTTCTGTTTGTTTAAAAGATTCTGACTGAAAATTAGGATACCAGATGCCTCTTCCTACCTTCCTCAGCACCTTTAAAAATTTTCCAAAAAGTTTTCGCATGCTAACGTATTTGCATTTTTTTTTTTTTTTTTTTTTTTTTGAGCTGATAGAGGAGAAGACAGTGTGAGAGTAAGAGAGGATCACAGTGGCAGTGACAGAACAGTGCTAGGAAAGGTGTGCAGGAGACAGTGCCATGGAATGGGAGGAGTAAAGAGAAAGCGGAAGTGAGTGGCTCAAATGGTGCAAATGGCTCTGAGCACTATGGGACTTAACGTCTGTGATCATCAGTTCCCTAGAACTTAGAACTACTTAAACCTAACTAACCTAAGGACATCACACACATCCATGCCCGAGGCAGGATTCGAACCTGCGACCGTAGCGGTCACGCGGTTCCAGACTGAAGCGCCTAGAACCGCACGGCCACACCGGCTGGTGATGTGAGTGAGAGCCAGTGATAATGAGAGGCAGAGTATGTGACAATGATAAGGAGGAAGAGAGATTGTGACCGTGAGAAGAGACAGCAGCAGTAGGAAGAAAGGAAAGCGATATTAACAGTAGGAGGGAGCAAGAGGGAGACAGTGATAGCGAGAGGCGATTGTAGTACTAGACAGAACGAAGCGGACTGTAGCTGCGACACGGGAGAGAATGACAGAGAGGGAAAAAGAGATAATGACAATGACAATGAGTTGTGCTGAGTAAGTGAGTGAGGAAGGGCAACTGGGAGTGGACGGCTATGTGCGACTTACAGCGATGAATTAGTGGGTGTGAGAAAGTTACAGTTAGGGAAGCTTTTTAGAAACGTGAGATTAGTAGCATGTTGAGAAAAGCGTGACTATGTCCGCACTCCATAGTTTTTGCGGAAATTTTTAAAGATGCTGAGGAAGATAGCATGGGACAGCTGGTACCCCACTTAACAGTCAGAGTCATTTCAATAAATATAAATATTCGCCTCTTTTGTGCTCCGATAGCGACAATTTTCCACTGGTTAATTTATGGTTCAATATCTGTATCATCAGTGTTTACTCAAACTCATTTTTGCTAAATGTACAATTTGTTTCGTTTTATTGGCTCCGCTACAGATGGATGTTAATGCGTGTAACTGAAAATACCGTGTAAATATGACCGGCAGGGCATAATTTCATCGCACAGTCTTTTCAGAGAATGTTCTACAAGATGTGTACAATGGTGAGCTTCATTGTCACTGCGGCAGTTACGGAGCTGAAACTACGTGACGTAGCACAGTGGAGTTGCGAGGAAACGAAATTGCGGAAAGAACGCAGCGAACACTGTGCAGTGGGAGGGCTTGGAGTACGCGTGAGAGCGTAGCGAGCATCGGAAGGCGGCCATTCCTCTCTCCTTTATTTTACTACTCACTGCAGAGCATAAAAGCACGACGCGAGAGGTGGCGGAAGTAGACTAGTATTGCTGCCCCGCGCCATCCGCTTTGTCCCTGAGGACGCAGCGGCACACCGCCATATTGTTCTGCTCCAGCAAACTGCCGCAGTGGGAGCGGCCTGGCGTCCTGTGTGCTTCTTTTGCTACCACTGTGAGTTTTTAAAAATTTAGGACAACTGCAGCATTACGGGCTGCCGTGTCATTTAACATTACCCACTGCTCCGGTCATTCTGTTCAGTGAAGAAGGCTCAGGAAATTTTATGGACCTGTATTGTTTGGAAATTTGTCTTTCGGCGTTTTGTAGGATGTGTTGCGACACGTTCTCTTACAGAGGAGTTCTTGTAGGACTATCGAACTGATACAACAATATGAACATTTCCTTCTCGACCGCCATCGAAGTTTTCGTGGCTTCTTGCGAATACCCAGTCTTGGCCGCGAGCAGAAACTTTTAAAACTTTGTGTTCTGCCTTACAGCAGGGCTTGTCATGGGAGAAGTGATTCCAGTGGTGGTTTTCCGTTTCCTTCCACTAATGAAGATGAAATGATAATGAGGACAATACAACACCCAGTCCCTGAGCGGACAAAATCTCCGACCCAGCGGGGAATCGAACCCGGGCCCCTTGGCGTGACAGACCACCACGCTGACGGCTCACCTGTCGGGGCGGACTCGAGCAGGAACCGCGCCCTCTTAGAGCAGTGCGACACCCTTGACATATCACACGACTTGTGCCTCGGAGAGTTTATTCTACACGTTTTATGTCGTTCCTGGATTAATTGTCTGCACTGCTACCCTCTGTAGTTTTCAAAATGGCTCTGAGCACCATGGGACTTAACTTCTGAGGTCATCAGTCACCTAGACTTACAACTACTTAAACCTGACTAACCTAAGGACATCACACACATCCATGCCTGAGGCACGACGCGAACCTGCGACCGTAGCGGTCGCGCGGTTCCAGACCGTAGCGCCTAGAACCGCTCGGCCACCCCGGCCGGCTTGTAGTTTTCGTTTTAATAATAATTGGCCAATTTCGACTTTTTAGACATTATCAGACAACATTCATATAAACTCTACGTAATATGTTGCAATAGATGTAATACACTAATCAATCAACCAATGCCATGAAGCAACTAATAATCACTGACGCCATCAGTGAAAAGGCACGTCTTATGTAAATTGGTTGGTTGGTTGATTTGGGGGAGGGCATCAAACAATGAGGTCATCGGTCCCATTGGATTAGGGAAGGATGGGGAAGGAAATCGGTCGCGCCCTTTCAAAGGAGCCACTGAAGCGATTTACGGAAATCATGAAAATTTAAATCAGGATGGCCGGACGTGTGTTTGAACCGTCATCCTCACGAATGTGAGTCCAGTGTGATAACTACCGCGCCACTTCGCTCGGTGTTATATAAATTTAAGGTGGAGGGACGAGAAAGGAAAGGGTAGGAACTGATGATATCAGCTGCGTCGGGACGCTATGCGGAATCAGCAGCGATGAGTGCAAAAGTGTGCCGGATCGGTACTCGGAATATCTCGGAACACTCCTCGGCCGACTCATGTTAACACACAGCACTCCCCCTCCATGTCCTCCTCGCGTTCTGATTTTAGATTCCCGCTGCAGGTCGAAGGTAAATATGCATCTGCATTGACAGTTGTAAATTCATAGCCCATCCAGACGTATCAATTGTATAAATGCGTGGTGGTTTTTTTCCGGACATATCCGAAAGTATAGGTACCCAACATTCATATAAGGCACATCGTTTCATGCTTCAACATTGATGCTGATGCCTGAACTGACGTGGCTTCTCCGTGATCACGTTAGTATTTATAAATCCGATAAATGGAATCCCTATTCGGTACTCTACGGCATTGGTCCCTTACTTAGCCTGCGTTTATACGGAATCTCTCCCCCAGCGCGAAGTCCGTAGCAATTGGAAAAAGACACGGATGTCTCATGTGTATAAGAAGGGTATATGAGCTGATCCATATCCTAAACACAGGTATGCTGCAGGATTCTTGAGCTTACTCTAAGTTCGAATATAATATATACATTAAAAAAAGTTTTGCATCACCCCGGGTCCCAGAACTCCTGAAAACAGACGTTGATTGTGGATATTGTGTCACAGAGACAGTCCCTTTCACTGTTGAGAGATGTCACAAAAACCGCCCAAAGATGTAAACAACCATGCATGAAAAAAAATCAAATGTGTGTGATATCTTATGGGACTTAACTGCTGAGGTCATTAGTCCCTAAGCTTACACACTAGTTAACGTAAATTATCCTAAGGACAAACACACAAATCCATGCCCGAGGGAGGACTCGAACCTCCACCGGGACCATGCATGAGCAGCGCCTATTAGGAGAAGGGGGTCCGACAGCCGATCAGATCCAGTCATTCCACCATGAAGGAGGGACACGACTAGTGTTTTCTGTAATTCAATCATGCCTAGAAGGTCAGTACCGCGGTTCGATGGCGTCCGCATTGTTACTTCGTTCGAGGAAGGGCTCTCAACAAGGGAAGTGTCCTGGCGTCTCGAAGTGAACCAAAGCCATGTTGTTCGGACATGGAGGAGATACAGAGAGACAGGAACTGTAGGTAATATGCCTCGCTCAGGTCGACCAAGGGCTACTGCTGCACTGGATGACCACCACCTACGGATTATGGCTCATAGGAACCCTGACAGCAACTCCACCAGGTCGAATAATGCTTTTCGTGCAGCCACAGGACGTCGTGTTAAGACTCAAAATGTGCACAATAGGTTGCATGATGCGCAACTTCGCTCCCGAAGTCCATGGGGAGGTCCATCTTTGCAACCATGACATCATGCAGTCCGGTACAAATGGGCCAAATAACATGCCGAATGGACCGTTCAGGATTGACATCACGTTCTCTTCGCCGATGAGTGTCGCACATGATACGTGAATGCCATCCGCCGACCATTAGTACAACGATATTGGCAACATTTTGGCGAGGCATTCGTCTTCATGGACGACAATTCGCCCCCCCCCCCCCCATCGTGCACATCTTGTGAATCACTTACTTCAAGATAACGATATCGCTAGAATAGAGTGGCCAGCATGTTTTGCAGACATGAACCGTACCGAACATGCCTGGGATGTATTGAAAAGGACTTTTTATGGACGACGTGAGCCACAAACCACTCGGAGGGATGTACGCCGAATCGCCGTAGAGGAGTGGGACAACCTAGACCAACAGTGCCTTGATGAACTTGTGGATAGTATGCCACGATGAATACAGGCAAGCATTAATGGAAGAGGACGAGCTACTGAGTATTAGAGGTACTGCTGTGCACAGCAATCTGGACCATCACCTCTGAAGGTCTGTCTCTGTATGGTGGTACAACATGCAATGTGTGGTTTTCTTGAGCAATAAAAAGGGCGGAAATGATGTTTATGTTGATCTCTATTCCAATTTTCTGTACAGGCTCCGGAACTCTCGGAACCGAGGTGATGCAAAACTTTTTCCGATATGTGTATATTACCGTGAGACAGAAAACCTAATGTCCAAAATCAGTACGGATTTAGAAAGCACAGTTCGTGCGAAAGTCAGTAGCCCTTTTCTTGCAAGACGTGCTTGAAACTATGGACGAAGGGAGCAGACAGATTACATATTCCTAGATATCCGGAAAACGTTTGTCATGGTGCCCCAATACGTACTATTAACGAAGGCACAGACGTGTGGGTGGCTTCAAGACTCCAGTAATAGAAGCCTGTACGTCATCCTGGACGGCGACTGTTTGTCAGAGACAAAGGTGTCGTTACGAATGCTCCAGGGAAGTACGATAGTACTGCTCTTGTTCCCTGTATACACAAAGCAACGATCTGCGACCGTTTTCTGATAACGCTGTAGTGTTAGGGAAAGTGACTGTAGAACAATACGGGTGAGATGAATTGCAGCTTGCTCTGCACGTAGAAAAATGTAAGTTAATCAAGGTGAGTAGGAAAAAAGATCCTATGATATTCGAATATAGCATCAATGGTGTGCTGCTCGACATAGTCACGTCGATTAAATATCGAGGTGAAATTGAATGAGAACAAAAGAAGGTTACTGGTAATGGGGACGGCGACTGGTCAACTTCGGTTTATTGGGAGAGTTTCGGGGGAGTTTAGTTCATCTAGAAAGGAGAGAGCGCACAGAACGCTTGTGCGACCCATTCCCCCATTCCTTAGTACTGCTCGTGCGGCTGGGATCCCCACCAGGTCGGATTAACGGAAGTAATCGAAGCAATTCAGAAGCGTGCTGCTAGACTTGTTACATGTAGAGGATCTCGAATCAAAAATCTTTGAGCCGTCTCCTTTCCAAACTGTTGCTTTTTTTTTAAGTTTTCATTGTTTGGGTCATTAGAAATGTTTTATTAAATAAGCTGAATCTTATGAGTCTGTGATCGATAAGTTCCATTGATGTATCTTTATATTCTCCTTTAGTATATGGAACATGATGATACAGATAGTTTAGGGGTTGATCTCAAATGGTACATGTTTTACTAGTATATGAGTATATTGATACTTCCTGACAGATTAAAACTGTGTACCGGACCGAGACTCGAAGTCGGCACCTTTGCCTTTCGCAGGCAAATGACTATATTGTTTTACTCTAGTTGTTTCACGGTCATTGTATTTGCATTATACCGTGATTATTTATGCAATATTGGCCTCCGTTTAGTAAGTTTTATTTACGATAAAAAATGGTTCAAATGGCTCTGAGCACTATTGGACTTAACATCGGAAGTCATCAGTCCCCTAGACATAGAACTACTTAAACCTGACTAACCTAAGGACATCACACACACCCATGCCCGAGGCAGGATTCGAACCTGCGACCGTAGCAGCAGCGCGGTTCCGGACTGAAACACCTAGAACCGCTCGCCCATAGCGGCCGGCTTTTACGATTCTATGACGTACATACTTTGCTCACTAGTTCAAGTGTGGAATTGTTCTCTTATTTTATTCGTTAATTTATCTGTAGCTTATTTAACTTCCCGTACTGCTTGGTATTGTTATGTCATTATAAATTACAACTGTACATAAGAATTACACCACTCGTCTTCGGTTATCTGTTTCATACTATTACCACTGTTGTCTGTACACAGTGGCCTGAAGATGGCGTAGAAAATCGCCGAAACTGGTTGCCAAATAAAATAACAGTTTGAAAATTAGACGGCTGAAAGGTGTTTGATTTGACATCCTGTATCGAAAAAAAAACCGAGTCCCGCAACCATCTCTGAAAAGATGGACATCCAGAGACTTACTACATGAAGGTTCTATCATCACGCCAGCGTTGCGGGTATGTTTCGTGAAGGGAAGACGACATTCTTTTTGCGATACGCTGTTTAGAAAACCTGGAGAAGAGACATTTGCAGCTGACTGCGGAACGATTCTACTGCCGCAAAAGTACATTCGCCTTAAGGACCTCGAAGACAAGATACAAGATGTAAAACAAATTAGGGATCGTACAAATTGATATAGATAGTCACTCCATTTGCGAGTGGAGTAGGAAAGGAAATGACTAGCAGCAGTACATGACACTCTCCGCCATATACCACACGGTGGCGTGCGGGGTTTGTATGCAGATGTAGATGTAGAACGGCCTGATCGTGTGTGTTTGGTTCCACGTATTGACGGTACACAGCGTTTGCGGCGTGCTTGGAACTCCTCGTACATCTCGCGTGATAACCACGACGCTACCATTAGAGAAATTCGGGGTCATACAGGGGGTACCGACAGTTTTTCATCACATATGTACTACACCACCGCCTACGCCTTTAAGGAATTAACCAGTATCAGCACGTAGATGCCCAGTGAAGACTGCAAACCATCATGATTTGTTACGCAAGAATTTTTTCTTAACGCTAAATTATGGCCCTACAGACTTCAAAAGGGCGGTGGAATAGTGATACACTAATTTAATTTTGTGACAAGGCGAGATACGTATGTAATGAAAACCGAAGATACTGTAAGTTCTACAGTTCATTATAAATCCCCGCTCAAAACGAGTGCAGTAGTTGCACCGAAGTACGACACGAACATGTTTAATAACAACCCGTTCACTGACAAATTATCAAAAGAACACGAAACACTTACAAGTAAATAAGGTTGGTAGATATTCAACACTGGAAACGACAGGTAGGTTATTACATTATCAGCACAATGATCAGTTTCCGTGATCTGACGACAGTTATTGCCAACGTCTGAATTCGTAAAATTATGTATGCCAGAAGGGCGCTTTTCTCCTATTCATTACCATTCTAACTTTTACTGAATACATTGCGACCTTTACACGCCGAAGTTGACAGCAGACATTACCATTTTTCTTCTGTGTCGGGCGATCGCTGTGAATCCGGAAAAGCTACTTAACGCAGATTTTCCATCATGCTCCAGTTGGAGCTGTAAAGTGAAATGATTACTTCTCACATCGAATTCTGACAGCAGACTTCGAAATGATTCTCTGACTAGCAGAGGACGAAGTGCCACCTTAGTTCCTCCTGTCTTCCCACGTTAACATTCGCCCCCTTGTTTCAGAGTTCACAAGACTCGATTGTCGTTTAGCGCCTTCCCAATTTTCAATACTTTTTTCCAAAACTGCTACGACACACCAGACTGGCCAATAAAATTTCCCCATTTTTGAGCCCAGAAACCTACACCTAAATAAACAAATGTGATTTGGCTCTATCCTATCGGTGCCCAAAAGAGGCACATTAACATGTTCTTCCCTACTACCCTCCAAAGATGCTCCTCTGCCTTATTCACTGAAGCGCCAGAGAAACTGGTACAGGCATGCGTATTCAAATACAGAGATATGTAAACAGGTAAAATACGGCGCTGCCGTCGGCAACGCCTGTATAAGACAGCAAGTGTCAGGCGGAGTTGTCAGATCGGTTAGTGCTGCTACAATGGTAGGTTATCAAGATTTAAGTGAGTTTGAACGTTATGTTATAGTCGGCGCACGAACGATGGGACACAGCATCTCCGAGGTAGCGATGAAGTGGAAATTTTCCCGTACGAGAATTTCACGAGTGTACCATGAATATCAGGAATCCGGTAAAACATCAAATCTCAGACATCGCTGCGGCCGGGAAAAGATCCTGCGAGAACGCGACCAACGACTACTGAAGAAAATCGCTCAACGTGACAGAAGTACAACCCTTTCGCAAGATTTCAATGCGAGGCCATTTAACAAGTGTCAGCGTGCGAACCATTCAACGAAACTTCACCGATATGGGCATTCGGGGCCAAATGCCCACACGTGTAACCTTGATGACTGCACGACACAAAGCTTTACGTCTCTCCTGGGCCCGTCAACAACGACATTGGACTGTTCATGACTGGAAACATGTTGCCTGGTCGGACGAGTCTCGTTTCAAGTTGTATCGAGTGAATGGACGTATTCGGGGATGGAGACAACCTCATAAATCCAGGGACACTGCGTATCAGTATGGAAATGTTCAAGCTGGTGGAGGCTCTGTAATGGTGTGCGGCGTGTGCAGTTGGACTGATGTGGGACCCTTGACACGTCTAGATACGACACTGACCGGTGACAAGTACGTAAGCACCCTCTCTGATCACCCGCATCCATTCACGCCCTTTGTGCATTCCGACGAATTTGGGCAATTCCAGCAGGACAGTGCGACATCCCACACGTCCAGAATTGCTACAGAGTAGCTCCAGCAACACTCTTCTGAGATTAAACACTTTCGCTGGGCACCAAACTTCCCAGATGTGAACATTCTTGAGCATATCGGGCATAGGCCCATACATATCTGTAGCTTTCGTAGAGTCTGTGTAGTGTCCACCGGTATATTGCTCTCCTATCAGCAGACTGGCACCGTCTTCTCTGCGTTCTTCGTCCAAGGCTCATTGTTGCATGCCTTCCGGGATCTTTAGTGTACTTCACAACACCCTCACTGCAGATAAAAACCTGAGGAACGCGGGATCGGCGGTCATCTCTTGCAGAATTCCAACGTCGGCATTGCGTCGGCTCGAGACGGGCGTCTGCTCGTCCTGTCCAGTGCACACTACAGCCTTCGCCGAACGCTGTCCTACCTGTCGTCAGCGTCAGCTTCTAGAATGTGCGTTAAGTTATTGGGCCCATTGGCCCGCTTTGATCTGCTGTCTGCCTGTGAAACTGCCAGTCCAGCCAAACGTAATTCTCAAGAAATAAAATTCGTACTACTCCTTCAAGTACTGGCAATCAAATTAATTTTCTGTACATATCACTCTATTTAATTTGCATCTCAGATATCAATAATGTGAAAGTCGCCGTATCCGTCATCTTTTTCGCCGTCTACATCCATATTTCGCGAGTGTGTTTACCTCGTGTACCATTGTCACTTCTCATCTTTCCCATTCACGAATGATCCGTGGAAAGAACGGCTGCTAAAAAGCCTTCTCGGCTCGATTCTACCTAATTTATTCCTCATGGTTTCCTCGTCAGATACACGTAGGAATAACCAATACACTGGTCGACTCTTCATAAAACTCCCGGCATTACCCACTAGATCATATATAAATTGTGAGAAGTAAGGCCATGGGTGTGCCCGAAGTTACTTTCACGTCTGAACATTTTTCTGTGTTGAGAATGATATACTGTGTTCCTTTCGCCAGGTACTCTTAAATCCTGTCAAAAAGCTGGTCTGATATTCTTCACGCTCGTATTTTGCTCATTAGGCGACAGTGCGGAACTACACACATTAGGAAAATTTTTGTGTCATCCCTTTATTTCAATATTCATGGCACAGAAACAAAATATCACGTCCGAGGCTTGCTTATATATTCATTTATAATGTGACCACATGATTAAAACTGATTTAAGGACAAAATTGTTTCACATAGTACAAGTTTGGTAAACATTTTTGGAATACAGTGATCAATAGATTATTATATTTTAACTAAAGTTAAGTCTTGATCACAACACTTATGTCTCAATAACATAGGTGATCGGTTTCGGTTATATTTATATAACCATATTGAGACCCATGGCTTCCTTGGAGGATGGTAGGCGGAGGTCTCCTCAGCTGCTACAAAGTCAACTCATCAGTTGACTTCGTAGCAGCTGAGGAGAGCTCCGCCTACCATCCTCCAAGGAAGCCATGGGTCTGAATATGGTTATACAAATGTAATAGAAACCGATCACCTATGTTATTGAGAGATAAGTGTTGTGATCAAGACTGAACTTTAGTTAAAATATAATTGTTTCACATAGGGTTTGAACGTCCCCTTGCTCAGATGAGGGCTTGAATCCGTTGTGGCACCTCACTGATCAGATGATCAAGAGAGATGTGCGATTAGATTCATGACCAGGGAACAGACAGACTACTCCATTCTGGTGATCCTATCATGTTGAAGGAACGTGGAGGAACCTGTTCACAAGAACATCACTATGAGCACCAAGATGAAATTGTCAGCAAAGGGTTGTCGATACGGTCCTACAACTGGTTGCAGAATTTCGTCTCTCTGCAGCAGTGCAGTGAGATTGACCTCAACGGACATTAAAGGTGTACAGTGGCTGCTTGTAATGCCACCCCAGTACATCACTCCTCATCACCTTGCTAGACATGTGAGACACGTTGTTGGAAGCGTTCGATATTAACGGACTCTCTCCAAACACTTTATCTGCAAGTTTCATAGTAAACACCACCCAGCGTCAATACTGGGGTGTCCATTCAGCATAGTTTATTGCTCATTTGTAACGGAGTTCTCGGTGTTGCGGAGTAGGAGGTCGTGTTTGCCATGACCGAGAGAGGTGGCACAGTGGTTAGCACACTGGACTCGCATTCGGGAGGACGTCAGTTCAAAACCGCGTGCGGCCATTCTGCTTTATGTTTTCCGTGATTTCCCTAAATCGCTCCAGGCCAATTCCGGTATGATTCCTTCCCCGTCCTTCCATAATCCGACGAGACTAATGACCTCGTTGCCTGGTCACCTCCCCCAAACAACCCAACCCCAACCACTGTCCAATCACAGTCTGTGCTCGCCATGATCATCGGGAATGAAGATGCACATCACGAAATAGTTTCCTAACAGAATGAGATTTTCACTCTGCAGCGGAGTGTGCGCTGATATGAAACTTCCTGGCAGATTGAAACTGTGTGCCCGACCGAGACTCGAACTCGGGACCTTTGCCTTTCGCGGGCAAGTGCTCTACCAACTGAGCTACCGAAGCACGACTCACGCCCGGTACTCACAGCTTTACTTCTGCCAGTACCTCGTCTCCTACCTTCCAAACTTTACAGAAGCTCTCCTGCGAACCATGCAGAACTAGCACTCCTGAAAGAAAGGATATTGCGGAGACATGGCTTAGCCACAGCCTGGGGGATGTTTCCAGAATGAGATTTTCACTCTGCAGCGGAGTGTGCGCTGATATGAAACTTCCTGGCAGATTAAAACTGTGTGCCCGACCGAGACTCGAACTCGGGACCTTTGCCTTTCGCGGGCAAGTGCTCTACCAACTGAGCTACCGAAGCACGACTCACGCCCGGTACTCACAGCTTTACTTCTGCCAGTACCTCGTCTCCTACCTTCCAAACTTTACACAAGCTCTCCTGCGAACCATGCAGAACTAGCACTCCTGAAAGAAAGGATATTGCGGAGACATGGCTTAGCCACAGCCTGGGGGATGTTTCCAGAATGAGATTTTCACTCTGCAGCGGAGTGTGCGCTGATATGAAACTTCCTGGCAGATTAAAACTGTGTGCCCGACCGAGACTCGAACTCGGGACCTTTGCCTTTCGCGGGCAAGTGCTCTACCAACTGAGCTACCGAAGCACGACTCACGCCCGGTACTCACAGCTTTACTTCTGCCAGTACCTCGTCTCCTACCTTCCAAACTTTACAGAAGCTCTCCTGCGAACCATGCAGAACTAGCACACTTCGGTAGCTCAGTTGGTGGAGCACTTGCCCGCGAAAGGCAAAGGTCCCGAGTTCGAGTCTCGGTCGGGCACACAGTTTTAATCTGCCAGGAAGTTTCATATCAGCGCACACTCCGCTGCAGAGTGAAAATCTCATTCTGGAAACATCCCCCAGGCTGTGGCTAAGCCATGTCTCCGCAATATCCTTTCTTTCAGGAGTGCTAGTTCTGCATGGTTCGCAGGAGAGCTTCTGTTAAGTTTGGAAGGTAGGAGACGAGGTACTGGCAGAAGTAAAGCTGTGAGTACCGGGCGTGAGTCGTGCTTCGGTAGCTCAGTTGGTAGAGCACTTGCCCGCGAAAGGCAAAGGTCCCGAGTTCGAGTCTCGGTCGGGCACACAGTTTTAGTTTCCTAACAGTTTGACACGATACGTGATATACTATGACCGCTTCTAACGCCGAATTCAGTTCTGCAGCACGCAGCCAACTGCTTGTTTGACTCAAATTCCATAGATATTGACTATCCTGTGCATCTGTAGATCGTGGATGGCCTGTGCCTTGTAAATCATCAACATTAACTGTAAGATGGTGTCGATTCCATGTTCGCCCCAAGTCTCTTTGACTCCGGTGCACATGTCGACCGACTTCCCTTATTCGCAAGCCTTCTGCGCGTAACGTGATGGTGCGGTCCCAATCATCGGCAGCGACTGTCCTTCGTGGCATGATGGATGGGCACTCTAACGTGCCGCAGACGTCTCTAATGCATCCTTACTGGAGCTTTACTTTCAATTGGAATGATGCAGTCCACTCGAGTACGGCGTTCTACGCGCAGGTAGAGCTGACGGTATGTGTGAGCTCGTATGTTTACAAACAAAGCCAGAGGCGACCTGCCGATCGGTACAGGGTCACAATAGCAACACACCTGCACGACATATCGGGGGGATCCAACACTTTTGTTGATGTGTGTCTACATCGATACACGTCTGGAAGTCAGGGAAGGCAATACCAAAATGACTGCCGGTTTACTGCTTCATGGGTATTGTGGAAGGACAGAGAGAACTTGATTTCATACGTTGTTTGCGGGATCCATGTTGATTTTCGGTCTAGAAAAGGTCTTAATAGAAGAGCATAAAACGCATTCCAAAATTATACAGCATCCCGACGCCAATGCTATAGATTTAGAGCACTGTGCATCTGCTCGATGACCTTCTTGGAAATAAGAATAATCTATACATTTTTCCAACGACTAGAAACGCTTCGCTTCTACAAAAACCTAAGGTACACTGCTGCTGGAGAAGGATCAAGTTTTTCGCATAATCTCTGCAGATCCCCGAGCGGTTCTAGGCGCTACAGTCTGGAATCGCGCGATCGCTACGGTCGCAGGCTCGAATCCTGCATCGGGCATGGATGTGTGTAGTGTCCTTAGGTTAGTTAGGTTCAAGTAGTTCTAAGTTCTAGGGGACTGATGACCTCAGATGTTAAGTCCCATAGTGCTCAGAGCCATTTGCACCATTTTTTTTATGCAGATCCATGTAGTTACGTCATCATGTCATCTTACTTCTGTTGAGCGATTTCAGCTGATTTCTTATCCCGAGATAAGTTTATAAAACATCCCCTTAAAAAAAAGTCCCTTTAGAAAAATTATGAATGACTGTGCTGGTAAACCTCTTACGTTATTTGATTTTCAAACAGCTGAGTAAAACTGAACGTACACAGACATTTCTCTCTTTACTTATTCTGATCATCACTAAACTGGCACAAATATTTGTTTAGCGCAACGCAATTTTACTTTCAATAATCCCTAGAAAAGAATCGCCCTGACTAACAATAACCTATACCTTTCATGAATCACTTAACTCACAAAAATCTTCGTTACTCCAAGTACTGCAATACAGCGAGCGCCAATACTGCCAGCTAAATAAAAGATCGTAACCACGGAAGGCACTAACTACTGATAGCCATAGTCAGCAAATGATAGATTTTGATAGAGAACAAGCAATGTATTTACCTTCATAGTGTTCAAAAGTCATAACAGCCGGCCGTTGTGGCCGTGTGGTTAAAGGCGCTTCAGTCTGGAACCGCGTGACCGCTACGGTCGCAGGTTCGAATCCTGCCTCGGGCTTGGATGTGTGTGATGTCCTTAGGTTAGTTAGGTTTAATTAGTTCTAAGTTCTAGGCGACTGATGACCTCAGAAGTTGAGTCGCATAGTGCTCAGAGCCATAACATATATATCAGTTCATGACATCCAGTCTTACAAATTTCTTTTTCTGACGGACGCACGTCCAGGTCGTCCGCTCTCAAAATTCTGCCATCTCTCTCCCCACATCCGCCGCTGCTGGCGGCTCACCTCCGACTGCTCAACGATACGCACTGTTCACATCCAAATGCCCAATACTACAATATCGAATATTCCAACAATGCCAACCAGCCACAGGTTGCACACAGCACAGTGAGTGATTTTCATACAGAGAGCTATACATAAAAACCTAAATAGCCTACTTACAAGTTATTTCGCCATTTGTCATTTTGACGTTAGTATGACGACTTTGATCATCGAATCTATTTTGGAGAAAGGAATTTAGTGTACCGCCCTTGTCTATGTCGTTCTCTGGCTCAATTCATTTATGGTGGCAGAGTGTCTGGAGAAGTGAATTTCATCCGGGAATGTTCAAGAAGGGGGTTGGGCAATGGAAGGGAATGGTACTGGAACAATACATGACATCAAAAAAATGGCTCTGAGCACTATGGGACTTAACATCTGTGGTCATCAGTCCCCTAGAACTTAGAACTACTTAAACCTAACTAACCTAAGGACGTCACACACATCCATGCCCGAGGCAGGATTCGAACCTGCGACCGTAGCAGTCACGCGGCTCCGGACTGAGCGCCTAGAACCGCGAGACCACCGCGGCCGGCAATACATGACATCCTTCGAGCACAATACGGTGGTTGCGGAGAACTGATTTAAAAAAAAAGATACATATCACCTTGGATGTAGGCAGCCTTCGGCGTCCACAGCGACGGAGAAAATTAATTTATCCTCTTAAGGAATCTGTTGCAGAGAGTGCAAAGTCCGTCGGAAGACAAGACAGACGCCGGCGCTCCGCCGCGGCTCCCCCGAGCGGTGAACAGACGGGCGCAATGGGCCGACTCTAAAACGGGGGCGTTAATGATATCGGCGGGCAGCTCCCACCCCCGCTGCACTGCCAGGCGACCCTGAAAAAGCTAAGTGGGGGTCGGAGCCGCGAGGAGCACCAGATGGCACCCCCCCGGCCTGTCATTACGGGCATCGATTTCCCAACCCCCCATTCCACTCCGCGAGGCCTTGTCTCAGCTTACAGGCCCAATGGCGCGTGGCCGCTCCACTCGAGACATTTCTCTCTCTCTCTCTCTCTCTCTCTCTCTCGCTCTCTCTCTCTTTCTTCCTTTCCTTGCCGTTGTCCTCTTCCCCTTTCCCACACCCCGCCGGAGCGACAGACCTCTCCCCTTCTCCCTCCCCTATCCCAGCGCAGCAGTGCTTTTATCAAAATTACTCGTCATGCCCGCCCCATCCTATTAGATTATTGTTTGGGTGCTAATATTTATTATGCCGCCAGAGGACACTTTAATCTCCTCCTCCGCGAGTTTTAAAGTACGGCGCGGAGCTCCGGCGGCTCGTCTCCTTAACAGTATTCCACTCACTTCCCACCGAGGGCGTTTCGCCCTCCTCCAGGGATGAACTCCACCTGCCGATCGTGCGATCCATTTATTTAAGCGAGGAGGGAAGGAAAAAGAAAAGAAATGGAGCGACAGAGAACAGAGGGAAGGGAGAATCGAAGTCCCTGAACGAGAAATCCAGAGTGACGAACGGTTATTGCCCTTTAATCAAAAGTCAATCTACTGCTCGTTCTGAACATAAGTTAATTCCTTCCGGTGAACGTTTTACCATTCACGCGCACGATGTCTCTTTCGCTTTTACTTACCTAATATTTTAAGCTGTTTTCACTTGTTTGTCGTATTAGAAACTATTGAAATACATGAGTTAAAAAGCAAAGACGGCCATATGCACAACAGAGAAAGAAAGAAAACGAAGAAATATTAGCAAAAACTAAACTTTCTGTGATAAACTCTTTGCCGCGCCGAGTAGCTTCAGTGTTAGTGTCAGGAGAACTGAAAACGCTCTTCCCAAAGGTGACTTCTGGCCACGTGCCATTCTACATGTACACGTTCATATACTGCCGTAGTCTGCAAGTCATTTTATGGTTTGTGACGGAGGACACTTTGTGTGGTATTGTCGCTTCTCCTTTTACTGTTCGAGTCACGAATGTTCCGTGGAAAAATGGTTCAAATGGCTCTGAGCACTATGAGACTTGACATCTGAGGTCATCAGTCCCCTAGAACTTAGAACCACTTAAACCTAACTAACCGAAGGACATCACACACATCCATGCCCGAGGCAGGATTCGAACCTGCGACCATAGCAGTCGCGCGGTTCCAGACTGAAGCGCCTAGAGCCGTTCGGCCACTGCGGCCGACTGCTCCGTGGAAATAGAGCCACTGGTAAACTTCGGTTCGGGTTCAAATCTCTCTAATCTTAGCTTCATTCTCTTTTCCACCTCCTATGCTTCTTTATGGAAGTAAATCGTGGGTTGTAAGTACACGTAGAGAAAGTTGCATTCAAGCCACAGAGATGAGGTTTCAAGGAGCAGTAAAGGGATTACACAAGAACCGGCAGATTTCGAAATCTGAAAATTAGAGAAGAACTGAAGAAATCCTCAGTAAAATATAAGAAAATAGGAGAAATTGGAATGAACATCTCGAAAGAATGACTGGAGAAATCTTATCTCTTCAGATAAGATTTAAGCCAGTTGGGAGAAGTGGAGGAAGAGTGAGGAAGCGATGGGCACCGTAACAGGCACAACGAAGAAAATGGCCGAAAGCTCGAAGTGAAGATGATGATGATCTTTTCGCAAGAGAGAGCAGTATATTGGTTGTCTCTTTCGTAGGAACGTACGTTCTCGTAATTTTAACGGTGGACCACATCGTGATGCGCAACGTTTCGCTTGTAGCGTCTGCAGTTGGAATTGTCTTTGTGAAGGTTTCACACTTACTAAATCAATCTGTAACATAACGAAATGCTCTTTCTAATTTTCTGTATTTCCTCTATGGCATGGACCCAGACTGACGAGCAATATTCTACACCGTTGTACAAAACTTGAGGACGAACGTATCTTTCGCATGATGTGTCACTGCTAAGAAACATAATTCAGTAAGACCTGGACTATACATAGCAAGCTGCGGGAGGTAGCCGCGCGGTCTTGGATGTCTTGCCACGGTTCATGCTGCTTCCCCCGTCGGAGGTTCAAGTCTCCCTCGGGCGTGGGTGTGTGTGCTGTCCTTAGCGTAAGCTAGTTTACGTTAGATTAAGTAGTGTGCAAGCCTAGGGACCGATGACCTCAGCAGTTTGGTCCCTTAGGAACTTACCACAAATTTCCAAATACATAGCAAGAATGGCTACAGTATAGTACGAAAGATAGCTTCAGGAAATACGCAATGACACGAATGGGAATGACACTTTCATTCAAAGAAATAACTACACCGAAGTCACCACGATTTATGATGGACCCTTTGACATTTCAATAGGCAGGTCATGATTCGTATAGCGTGTGTGATCCTATCTGACATCACTGCACGCTCATCAATGAGCTCCCGTGCTGGCCACACGGTAGGTAAGGAGTTCTTGTTCCAGGGTATTCTATTCTTCCACCAGCGCGGTTGACAACTGCCAGATCTTCGATGGTTCATGTGGAAGTGCTGTAAGACGACTTCCCAACGCATCCCGCACACTCTCAATGGAACAGATGGTCTATTCTGTACATCTCTTTGCAAGATATGTTTCATCTGCGCTGTTTGATACGATCACGCATTGCCATACGTAGAAACAAAGTCAGGGCAGAGTGCACTCCTGAAAAGACGCACGCGACGAAAGAGAGCATTGTCACAATAACTGTTATCGGTGATTGTACCATGTTCAAAGATTTCGATGTCATCACGCCCATGCAACATTTTGCCTTTCCACACAGTAACACCTGGACCACCAAAAAGATCAAATTCGACAATGTTTCAGGGTGCGTTATGTGTTCCCACCTCTCACCGTATGAGGATACGTGAAGAATCACTACACATACTGAATCTGCTCTCAACTCTCAACAGAGAAGAGAAAGTGATCCCACTACCCGCTAGTCCAGTTCCTATGCTCGTGGCCCCATCTCAAAGTCGCCAATAGTGCAGCCGACGGGACACAACGTACTGGTCGTCGGGGAAAATCGACCACCTCAATGCTCTCGCCTTGTCACTGCGGATCGTGAGACTGGATGGCTTGCAGGCCTGTGGTTGCAATTGCACCCTCGGTTTGACGTGGGTCCCTTCTTGCCAGATGCCCACCGGGGCGATCATCTGCTGCTGTAATTGAGCTTATCTAATCACCTCCTGTCATTGGGGCAACAATGCCTGTGGTTCGGAACGCTCACCACGTACGTGAACCAGTGCCGTGTGTAATACCAAACACCAAACACCTGTGCTACAATCGTTACACTTCGTCCTTCTTTCACTTCTCGATGATTCTTTCCCGTGTGTAGTCATCCAGATGTTGTCTCCAACCCCCTTATGATAAAAAAAAAGAAAAGAAAACACCACAGTGCTCCGTAACTGTTCGCTAATTGATTCATACCGTCTTCTACGGTTCCTTCAACTGCTTCTAGTCGCGGGGCCAGCCTTGGTGCTATAGTCACGCTGACCTCACGCCCTATGACGTATAGCTTTCTTTGGACTACTGGGAGACGTGTGGCAGTATGCTCCCGCACTTTCATTCATTTCCACCTAGTTGTTAACATACGCTGGAGAGTCAGTGAAACTGGTACACCTGCCTAGTATCGTTTAGGGCCCCGACGAGCGCGCAGAAGTGCCGCAGCACGAAATGGCATGGACTCGACTAATGTCTGAAGTACTGCTGGAGGGAACTGACACCATGAATGCTACAGCGCTATCCATAAGAGTACGAAGGGGTGGAGATCTCTCCTGAACAGCACGTTGCAAAGCATCCAGACATGCTCAATAATGTTCATGTCTGGGGAGACAGGAGGCCAGCGGAAGTGTTTAAACTCACAAGAGTGTCTCTGTAGCCACACTGTAGCAATTTGGGACGTGTGGAGTGTCGAATTGTCCGTTGGACTGCGCAGTGGACATGAATGGATGCAGGTGATCAGACGGGATGCTTACATAGGTGTCACCTGTCAGAGGCGTATCTAGACGTGTCAGGGACCCCATATCATTCCAACTGGACATTCCCCACACCATTACAGAGCCTCCACTAGCTTGAACATTCCCCTGCTGACACGCAGGGTCCATGGATTCATGATCTTGGCTCCATACCCATAGACGTCCATCCGCTCGATACAATTTGAAACGAGACTCGTCTGACCAGACACCATGTTTCCAGACATGAACAGTCCAATGTCGGTGTTCACGGGCCCAGGTGAGTCGTAAAGCTTTGTGTCGTGCAATCGTTAAGGATACACGAGTGGGTCATCTGCTCCGAAAGGCCATATCGAATATGTTTCTTTGAATGTTTCGTACGATGACACTTGTTGATGGCCCATCATCGAACAAGGGTATTTTAAGCTACCTCCTTTTTGGGCTGAATACGTGCTACTGGATTCGTAGCATGTCAGACACCTATAATTCGACAACCTGCATTTCGACAGGGTGATAGGTTCAAGTGGAAAGGGGGGTAAGTGCTTTCTTGCTGAAAATATATCACCTCATTAGAGCTCAATCACTAAGAGCGGTTCGATAAATACAAAAAACGGCCACATTATCGACATATATGTTGCAGACTCCTAGAGTTTGTACTAGACTGGGCTTTATCATGATAGTCACTGGCCACCAACAAGAAGATCACAGTGGTCATCGTGGTAGGAAAACTCAATTCGAAAATGAATCTCTGGGATGCCAACGAGCTACATATACTGATTTGTCTACAGAGTATACGGGACTAGTTGCTATAAGAAGCAAAATACCTCTACCAAACAGTCATTTTCATAGTGCGCTTGCCAACATACTAAAGACAGAATTGAGCTTGACAGAGGCTAAGGTCCATAACTTCAAAGTCACATGATATCGTGTCGTCTAACAGATAACACGTCTTCCTTGGTTCCTCTACGGTGACGTCGTCTAAAAAGAAATTGCTGGTATTAACAAAGGACGAGCAGGTCTCAGTCACAATTATTTATGAAGCGAAATGGTTGTTAAAATTGAAAAGCGATGCTCAGTGTAGGGTCTGGCAGTTGATCTTCTGTGTGAATAACAGTAGTAGTGCCGGCCGGGGTGGCCAAGCGGTTAAAGGCGCTACAGACTGGAACCGCGCGACCGCTGCGGTCGCAGGTTCGAATCCTGCCTCGGGCATGGATGTGTGTGATGTCCTTAGGTTAGTTAGGTTTAAGTAGTTCTAAGTTCTAGGGGACTGATGACCTTAGAAGTTAAGTCCCACAGTGCTCAGAGCCATTTGAACAGTAGTAGCGTGTTAAGCATAAACAGGCGAAAAGGTGCATTATTATTGAACTTCATGAATTACAACTAAACAGTTGACACGACATCCACAAGGCAAGGAAATCACCTACCGTCACATCTTGTGCAGAAAACCACGAGAAACTACCATGTACCACCTAATACAAAAATTTGTGCGAGACCCAGAGAAGAAGGTCTTTTATTCTTATTGTCTCTGAAAGCGCCGTTGGATCGTCGTTGTGTTTACACACAGGAAACGAGGACAACACGTTACAACAGCTGGACACCATCTCGATAAGCGCTTCTCTGGAAACGTTCCAGGAGCGAAAGAAAAGGAAACGCATGATCTTACTTCGCAGCCAAAGCGGGTTGCCCAGAAAAGTGTGAGAGATCGTATACTTTTGTCGCCACATTCGCAACACCTTCATTAAAAAAAGTTGCTGTTTTTAATATGCATCGTATAAATTGACTTATGCACCCAATTGTAATAATTATGGGACACACGGTTAGCGACTTACTGGTTAATCTCAGCAGCAGCTTCGAAAGCGTTACGGCCCAAAATTAAAATGTTGCGTCACTTAGGTAAAGTGTCGATCAACATTTGAATACTAACGAAAAATTTAAGATCTAAATCAAACTGTGAATTAATTTTAAGATTTTTGGTAGAATGTTATACAATTTGTGGGGAGGGAGAAGCGCTCATTTTATCTGGACTGAGAAACGACGACGTACGAGCCACGGATGCTAAAGAATACCCACGAGCTCGAATATGGTGACTGCTGAACATACAACAATCGAATATTATTAAAAAATGCAAATAGTGCTTTCTGCTGCTTGTTCATAGTTCGTACTGACTTTCAGAACGGTCTTTTAAGTCTTTTCAGCTTTGACTTGGGAATCAACTGGCTGCCCTTGCAGCAAAATTTATTACTTTACAAATTCTGAGATCCATTTTTCTTCAAAATTACTGTTACTAACTCACATACAACACTTTTGAGAGCTGACAACAGATTAAACACGCCATATAACTAACGCTTCATACAGGGTGTTTCAAAAATGACCGGTATATTTGAAACGGCAATACAAACTAAACGAGCAGCGATAGAAATACACCGTTTGTTGCAATATGCTTGGGACAACAGTACATTTTCAAGCAGACAAACTTTCGAAATTACAGTAGTTACAATTGTCAAAAACAGATGGCGCTGCGGTCTGGGAAACTCTATAGTACGATATTTTCCACATATCCACCATGCGTAGCGATAATATGGCGTAGTCTCTGAATGAAATTACCCGAAACCTTTGACAACGTGTCTGGCGGAATGGCTTCACATGCAGATGAGATGTACTGCTTCAGCTGTTCAATTGTTTCTGGATTCTGACGGTACACCTGGTCTTTCACGTGTCCCCACAGAAAGAAGTCACAGGGGTTCATGTCTGGCGAATCGGGAGGCCAATCCACGCCGCCTCCTGTATGTTTCGGATAGCCCAAAGCAATCACACGATCATCGAAATATTCCTTCAGGAAATTAAAGCCGTCGGCCGTGCGATGTGGCCGGGCACCATCTTGCATAAACCACGAGGTGTCCGCAGTGTCGTCTAAGGCAGTTTGTACCGCCACAAATTCACGAAGAATGTCCAGATAGCGAGATGCAGTAATCGTTTCGGATCTGAAAAATGGGCCAATGATTCCTTTGGAAGAAATGGCGGCCCAGACCAGTACTTTTTGAGGATGCAGGGACGATGGGACTGCAACATGGGGCTTTTCGGTTCCCCATATGCGCCAGTTCTGTTTATTGACGAAGCCGTCCAGGTAAAAATAAGCTTCGTCAGTAAACCAAATTCTGCCCATATGCATATCGCCGTCATCAATCCTGTGCACTATATCGTTAGCGAATGTCTCTCGTGCAGCAATGGTAGCGGCGCTGAGGGGTTGCCGCGTTTGAATTTTGTATGGATAGAGGTGTAAACTCTGGCGCATGAGACGATACGTGGACGTTGGCGTCATTTGGACCGCATCTGCAACACGGCGAATGGAAACCCGAGGCCGCTGTTGGATCACCTGCTGCACTAGCTGCGCGTTGCCCTCTGTGGTTGCCGTACGCGGTCGCCCTACCTTTCCAGCACGTTCATCCGTCACGTTCCCAGTACGTTGAAATTTTTCAAACAGATCCTTTATTGTATCGCTTTTCGGTCCTTTGGTTTCATTAAACCTCCGTTGAAAACTTCGTCTTGTTGCAACAACAGAGTGTTCTAGGCGGTGAAATTCCAACACCATAAAAATCCTCTGTTCTAAGGAATAAACCATGTTGTCCACAGCACACTTGCACGTTGTGAACAGCACACGCTTACAGCAGAAAGACGACGTACAGAATGGCGCACCCACAGACTGCGTTGTCTTCTGTATCTTTCACATCACTTGCAGCGCCATCAGTTGTTGAAAATTGTAACTACTGTAATTTCGAAAGTTTGTCCGCCTGAAAATGTACTGTTGTCCCAAGCATATTGCAACAAACGGTGTATTTCTATCGCTGCTCGTTTAGTTTTTATTGCCGTTTCAAATATACCGGTCATTTTTGAAACACCCTGTAGATACTTTATAGACACCTTTATGAACGAAAACACTGTGCGAATCGGAGTAATTTGACGATTGAAATTACTAATTCCCGTTAGTTTTTGTACACACTCTGTATGGAAAACATTAGCTGCATTATCTGTGAGAGGGGAAGTAAAACAGGGCCACGTGCTAAGAAGGTCAGTAAATACCTTCCATAGCTCTAGAGGAACTTGTAGAATCCACTCTAAGAAAACTCAGCGTCGCAACGTGAAGGAATTATTCGAATGGGACGGAAATCGGTACATGTTATGTGCATATACAGACAGTCAACGATTACAATTTCAGAGAAATTGACTGATTCACTCCAGATAAAGAGCTTCAAAAATTGAGCGGATCAATAACGCATTGGTCCACCTCTGTAACTTGTGCAAGCAGTTATTCGATTTAGCGCTGACTAATAGAGGTGTTGGAAGTCCTCCTGAGGGATATCGTGTCAGATTCTTTCAGACTGGCCAATTGGTACTGAATATCCCGAGATGGTTGGAGAGCCCTGATCATGATGCTCCAAACGTTCTCAATTTGGGACAGATCTGTTCACCTCCCTGGCCACGGTAGGATTTGGCATGCACGAAGAGAAGCAGTGCAATCACTCGCGGTGTATGGTGGGGGGGACATAATCTTGCTGAAACGTAAATCCATGATGGATTACTATGAAGGGCCACAAAACGTGGCGTAGAATATCGTCGACGTCGGCGTATGTGCTGTAAGGATGCCGCGGATGACAAGCAAAGGACATAATTTGGCACGATATCCCTCAGGAAGACATCCAACAATTCCATCAAACAAAGACAAGCTGACTAAACTGCTTGCATATAATCCATGGATGGACTAACGCTTTATTGACTTTCTCAGTTTGTGAAGCTCTTTCGCCTGAAAAAATCACTCAGTTTTTCTGAAATTGCGATCACTTGTTTGTCTGTACATGTACATCATGTCTACCGATTTCCGTCCCATTCGGATAATTCCTTTGTGGTACGTCATGGTTTTTTTGTGCTTTACTCTGCGTAAATGAATAAACACTTTTATAGTTACATTATTTACTTGTCACTATACACTAATACAATATAAATCGCCCCAACCTTATTGCAATGTGACACTTTTGCTTGACTTAAAGTGCTGTTGATCCCAATAAACAGGCTAAGAGGCGACGAGAACTA
Source organism: Schistocerca americana (assembly GCF_021461395.2). Classification (NCBI taxonomy): domain Eukaryota; kingdom Metazoa; phylum Arthropoda; class Insecta; order Orthoptera; family Acrididae; genus Schistocerca; species Schistocerca americana. The sequence continues at coordinate 273,048,171 of NC_060126.1, read as the reverse complement.
AACCAAAAGTGGGTAGGTGATGATGGAAATTCGCACCACCACGACTGGGATAATCTCTAAAAACTAGAGACACCGAACGTAATTATCCTTTCTAACCTCTTTCCGTGTAACGTAGTGTCTCGTCTCCGATTACGGTGATATGGACGAGAGATTTGCCTCTAATTTTCCAAGCTTTCTTTTCCGGATACAAACACAGAGCCTCATTTATCAATCGTGTTTCGATGGCTAGTAGTAGGAAATTTGGTCTCGTTTGAATAGTCGATTAGAATACAGTTTTAGATCACAGCAGATGTATAATGTACGTGTTCTTGGTCATTGCGATAACTGTAACTACAGGTATTACATTTGCGTCTCTCTAGGAAGGAATTTGTCACTTCAGTATGTTTAGCATATGTGATGACGCTGATGGACAATAAATTCTCACTCAAATACTCCTTTGTACTTTACATGTGTCGAAACAAAAGGGAAAATTTAGTTTCCGGTACAATCTGGTTTCAGTATTCTTGGATTAGACCGGTTACTTTTGGTTGGCTCTCTCTTAATGCATTGGTGTATAACCACATATTGTATTCATTAATGAATTTTGATTTTTTGACCTGAATTTAATGGATATAAAGTAAAGGTAATACACTGCCGATAAAAATCGCAACTCCAAGAAGGTGGTCTGCGACATAAACGGACGTTTATTGAAATTTCGCGCAAGCCACATAAGACTGGCGCTAGTAGCCCCACTATAAGCACTGCAAACCAGTATTCTTTAAAGTGGGTACCGCCATTAGACTGTCGGTTATTTACAGTGTTACAAATGGCTCTGAGCACTATGGCACTCAACTGCTGCGGTCATTAGTCCCCTAGAACTTAGAACTAGTTAAACCTAACTAACCTAAGGACATCACAAACATCCATGCCCGAGGCAGGATTCGAACCTGCGACCGTAGCGGTCTTGCGGTTCCAGACTGCAGCGTCTTTAACCGCACGGCCACTTCGGCCAGCTACAGTCTTACATTTACACTTGCACGATCGTGATTTCGGCTTCAAAGTGCCATTATCAAGTGTTTTAAGTGTTATACAGTGCCTAAGATGGCATACTGTCGTATTTGGCTTAGCCAACTGTCATTCAGTCAAGATGGTATTTACCAGAAATATCGACCATTAGACAATGTGTCTAAGAGTATATTTTAAATACGACGGTATGCCATCTTAGGCACTATATAACACTTAAAACACTTGATAATGGCACTTTGAAGCAGAAATCATGATTGTGTAAGTGTAAATGTAACACTGAAAATAAACAACAGTCTAATGGCGGTACTGACTTTAAAGAAATATATTATGATTGTGGCCCCACATTATGAAAAACAATTATCAAACCAGGTTTGCTTTAAATACACGCTGTGACGGTCGTGAGCATTAGTTGTCTTTGAGATTTGACGTGGTGAGTTGATGTTAGTCAAGAATGTCTTTAGGGCGAAAAAGATGCCACTATCAGTACCTCACTGAAAGACATACTAGGACTACGAGAGCTTGGAAGTTCCTTCTGTTATGCAGCAGAAAGACTTCACAGGAATGTATCCACTATACATGACTGGTGGTAGCGGTGGTCACGATAATGTACGGTCGTAAGAAGACCGGCCTCCGAGCGGCTACGTGGCACTACCGAGAGGAAAGAGCATCGTGGCTGGTGTGTGCCTCTAGCGCATCGCACTGCATCTGCAGCAGCAGTTTGAACAGCAGTTGGGACCATGGTGACACAACGAACTGATACAAGTCGTTCACTTCAAAGACAGCTCCGAGGTAGACGATCTGTGGAGTGCATTCCGCTGACTCGAAACCACTGCTGTTTGCGACTTTAGTGGTGTCAAGCGAGAGCTCATTGGAGGGCAGGATGGAGGTCTGTTGTGTTTTTTGATGAAAGCTGGTTCTGACTCAGTGTCGATGATGCCCGTGTTTTGTTTAGAAGCAGCTTAGTTGACGGCCTGCAATCAACCTGTTTGTGCTAGACATACTGGACCTACAACGGCATTTGTAGACCGCTGTGCGATTCCTTATGAGTGTGGTTATCCTACGCACCCTGAGTGCAAATTTGTACGTAAACCTGGAGTTTCGAACTCTTTTCCTGCCATTCGTTAACAGCAAAAATGGTTCAAATGGATCTGAGCGCTATGGGACTCAACAGCTGACGTCATCAGTCCCCTAGAACTTAGAACTACTTAAACCTAACTAACCTAAGGACATCACACACATCCATGCCCGAGGCAGGATTCGAACCTGCGACCGTAGCGGTCGCGCGGTTCCAGACTGTAGCGCCTAGAACCGCTCGGCCACCCCAGCCGGCCGTGAACAGCATCCACAGGGTATTTTCTAACAGGATAACACTCGCGCACATACGCTGTTGTAACCAATCGTGCTCTACAGAGTCTTGACACGTTGTCTTGGCCTGTTCCAGCACCAGATCTGTCTCCAATGGAGCACATATGGGACATCATCGGGACGGCAACTCCAGTATCATCCACAAACAGCATTAACTATCCTTGTGTTGACCGACTAAGTGCAACGGACATGGAATACCATACCACAAACTGACATCCGGCACCTGTGTAACACATGCATGCACTTTTGCATGCTTGCATTCAACATTGTGTCAGTTACACTGGTTATTAATGTAGCAGCATTTCACATTTGCAGCGACATTGAAACGTGGGATTTAGGGAAAGCAGTAAAAGGTGTGAACAGGGCCTAATCAGTTACCGTTGGTTGCATAGTAAACACGTACACTTTATTTAAGGAAATAATTTTTCAAAACACTTATTTTTAAAAAAAATTGACTGTAACACGAGCTACACTGACGGCTGAAGGCCGTATTAAGAAAGAATTCAAAATTATTTGTCTGCTGAAAGCCACAAGCAGTACTTCAGAACAATTAGCGGCTGGAGGCCTGAATTACAAGTGAGGAAGGCAACTACACGTTGAAAACACCAAAATAATTCTTAAGACAATCACATTAAAAAAATTGACTTTAACAGAAGATACCCTGGTAGTTGAAGGCCTTATCAAGAAGAATTCAAATTATTTGTCGGCTGAAGGCCACAAACAATAGGAATAATTTAAACAAAATATTATTTTTAAACAACTGACACAATCAGACCAAATAAGGAAGGAAGTGATCCACAGACAGTGCTCCAAGGACTGACCTTAGAAAAGCCCCTACAGCTGCGTAGGTGGTGAGACAGACAGCCAAGAGTTATGTTCACCTAAGAGGATGGCAGCTCAAACTAGGAACAGTTTAAACGCCCATCAATGCTCTTACCAAATCCACCTAACGTGTGATAACCAGTACAACAATGGAATAATTCAAGTGAGGACGAAGTGACAGACAGCACTGCGTTTTCAGAATCCGGTGCTTAAAACATCAAAAGTCAGAAGGAACCACTACAACCAAGGCAGACAAAACAAACACAATCCACACCGCAATCAAGGAGGCTGTCGAACTACACGTCATGCGGACAGCATCGGCAAGACGAGGAAAAGTACACAGCCGCAAAAATACACAAACCTCGAGCGCAGGTAACTGGGGCGTTAGCGGCCATTAGGCAGTAAAATACCGCTGGTTGCACTTCACCAGTGATAATACAAAATTAAAAAACTAATAACAGGCAGTAGAAGATGGCTAATAGATTCCGCCAACTCGACACGATCCACTTGTTGCTGTTCGTCTCATGGCGACCCTGCGAACAGCAACGCACGAACAAATGGCTTGATCACCAAATATTGGAGGTTTCACTACAGGTTTAATGTTCACTCACCTGAACGTCCTGGGCCTGGTGGACAACGAGGTTGTGGCCCCCGCAACTACAGCCCCTCGATCTGGCAATGCCTGTGTGCCGCCAGCACTCCTGGCATGCCCTCGTGCTGCCGGACCTCTCTGCTGCTCCATCCCAACCGAACTTCCGACACACCAGCCTCGGAAAACACTTTACGTCCTTCCAAAGATAGTACGGGTACTAGATATCGATAAATGCTGCTGCTGCCACTCGCAGACAGACAATGCTAGCAAACATAGTGGCGCCAGTAAACAGAAGAAGAAAACGAGACGCCCTATCCCTATTACACGATTTTAACCCACCAATGGCACTGACGCGAGCTGCAAACGGCTCAGGCATTGCTCGAATTTCTTTTATCTTACAGTGTTAATCACTTAAATATGTTACGCAGGCAAATGTGTTCCCGAAATTTCATTACTCTACATCGAAATAAGTGTCCAAGGAATAGAAAAGCAACTGGAATCACTCAATAGAGGAAAGTCCACTGGACCTGACGGGATACCAATCCGATTCTACACAGAGTACGCGAAAGAACTTGCCCCCCTTCTAACAGCCGTATACCGCAAGTCTCTAGAGGAACGGACGGTTCCAAATGATTGGAAAAGAGCACAGATAGTCCCAGTCTTCAAGAAGGGTCGTCGAGCAGATGCGCAAAACTATAGACCTATATCTCTGACGTCGATCTGTTGTAGAATTTTAGAACATGTTTTTTGCTCGAGTATCATGTCGTTTTTGGAAACCCAGAATCTACTATGTAGGAATCAACATGGATTCCGGAAACAGCGATCGTGTGAGACCCAACTCGCTTTATTTGTTCATGAGACCCAGAAAATATTAGATACAGGCTCCCAGGTAGATGCTATTTTCCTTGACTTCCGGAAGGCGTTCGATACAGTTCCGCACTGTCGCCTGATAAACAAAGTAAGAGCCTACGGAATATCAGACCAGCTGTGTGGCTGGATTGAAGAGTTTTTAGCAAACAGAACACAGCATGTTGTTATCAATGGAGAGACGTCTACAGACGTTAAAGTAACCTCTGGCGTGCCACAGGGGAGTGTTATGGGACCATTGCTTTTCACAATATATAGAAATGACGTAGTAGATAGTGTCGGAAGTTCCATGCGGCTTTTCGCGGATGATGCTGTAGTATACAGAGAAGTTGCAGCATTAGAAAATTGTAGCGAAATGCAGGAAGATCTGCAGTGGATAGGCACTTGGTGCAGGGAGTGGCAACTGACCCTTAACATAGACAAATGTAATGTATTGCGAATACATAGAAAGAAGGATCCTTTATTGTATGATTATATGATAGCGGAACAAACACTGGTAGCAGTTACTTCTGTAAAATATCTGGGAGTATGCATGCGGAACGATTTGAAGTGGAATGATCATATAAAATTAGTTGTTGGTAAGGCGGGTACCAGGTTGAGATTCATTGGGAGAGTGCTTAGAAAATGTAGTCCATCAACAAAGGAGGTGGCTTACAAAACACTAGTTCGACCTATACTTGAGTATTGCTCATCAGTGTGGGATCCGTACCAGATCGGTTTGACGGAGGAGATAGAGAAGATCCAAAGAAGAGCGGCGCGTTTCGTCACAGGGTTATTTGGTAACCGTGATAGCGTTACGGAGATGTTTAATAAACTCAAGTGGCAGACTCTGCAAGAGAGGCGCTCTGCATCGCGGTGTAGCTTGCTCGCCAGGTTTCGAGAGGGTGCGTTTCTGGATGAGGTATCGAATATATTGCTTCCCCCTACTTATACCTCCCGAGGAGATCACGAATGTAAAATTAGAGAGATTAGAGCGCGCACAGAGGCTTTCAGACAGTCGTTCTTCCCGCGAACCATACGCGACTGGAACAGGAAAGGGAGGTAATGACAGTGGCACGTAAAGTGCCGTCCGCCACACACCGTTGGGTGGCTTGCGGAGTATAAATGTAGATGTAATTATATTTTGATGTTGCATTTTATCCGCCAGGGTATTCTCGAATTAGATCAGTTACATTTGGTTCTGTTGATGTTGTATAGCCACGTGTATTGTATTTCTTCAAGATTTTTTCAATTTTTGACCTAAATGTAATGAACATAAAGAAAAGGTAATATTTATGTTACATCTCACTACCGAATCGTTCATTTGTAATTCTGTTGTAAATAATTAATATCGCTTTAGCGTTATTCTTCGTCATAGTTGAAAAGGAATTTTCATTCTGTCATTGAGTATATGGGGCTGCTACGTGTTTCCGTCACCTTCTAACGCTCAGAAGCATGAAACGTAACACAGTCGTATAGCTTCCCCGCGTTCGCCAAAGCCAAAGCAGGCGCCGAGCTGGTGGGGTTATTTCTAGGTACAGAAACAGCAAAGCCAGCCCCGTGATGCGCGACGCTTCTGTATGCTCGACACACAGAGGGGGGAAAACGAAGCGACGCTGGCAAGAGTGATAAGGCCGCCATTGACAGCGTCTGCAAGGTGGCGGCTCGCGGCCAACAGGACGCGGTGCAGGCGTCGCGACGCCGCTATAAATACAGCGTGACGCTTATCTGACGCCAGCTGGCCGCCGCCGCCGCTGGCGCGCCACACACCTGTCCATTCACAAGGCACATCCGAGCGGCGGAGGGCGCTCCTGTCACGGTCGCCACCCTGACAGCAGACAGCGGGGCCTCACTGACGAACCACAGAGTGTCCCTTACTGAAGCGACTCGTCAGTAACGTTATGACACATCCTTTACGGTTATAAGTTGAGACAGACGAGACGGGTTTACGAAGTGTAGCTTACTGGTTCAATGTCGCTACCAAGGCTTTTAGCAAATTAAATAAGTCCGTTAGCAAAATTAATAAATCTTTTATCAAAAGTAGTAAAGATATAGTAAGAACAAGGCAAGTGCCATCAACCGATTTCCCAGGAACTTCGCACAGTGGAAGAGGGATTAAAATAACCGAACATACGTCTAGACTTATCCGGACTCGACCGTTTCTTAAAAAAAAAACCGGCTGTCAAAGTTTCAGAGGTATTTTCGAGGTACGTTGTGTGTCTTTTATTGCGTGATATTCTTGGACGAAATAATGGCTCAGTCGTTAGCGTCTAGAGTGCTTTATTTTTGCGTCCCGTGTACGAAATCAAATCACTGTTTTTATTCATTTTATTTTATTTCTGTTGTTGTCATTGTTCACCCATGTCTGTAGAAAGTTGCTATACTCATGTTTCTTACCAAATTAGGTGATACACGGGCGTTATATTGATTGTAAAATTGCTACTGGTTTCCACAATAATTGTCATACATTCATTGTATAATATACAGGGTGTTACAAAACGGTACGTCCAAACTTTCAGGAAACATTCTTCACACACAAAGAAAGAAAATATGTTATGTGGACATGTGTCCGGAAACGGTTACTTTCCATGTTAGAGCTCATTTTATGCCCTGGAGAATGGCGTATTGCATCGCAGCCGTCCACAATACGAGCACGAAGAGTCTCTACATTTGGTACCGGGGTTGCGTAGACAAGAGCTTTCAAATGCCCCCATAAATGAAAGTCAAGAGGCTTGAGGTCAGGAGAGCGTGGAGGCCATGGAATTGGTCCGCCTCTACCAATCCATCGGTCACCGAATCTGTTGTTGAGAAGCGTACGAACACTTCGGCTGAAATGTGCAGGAGCTCCATCGTGCATGAACCACATGTTATGTCGTACTTGTAAAGGCACATGTTCTAGCAACACAGGGGGCGTATCCCGTATGAAATCATGATAACGTGCTCCATTGAGCGTAGGTGGAAGAACATGGGGCCCAATTAAGACATCGCCAACAATGCTTGCCCAAACGTTCACAGAAAATCTGTGTTGATGACGTGATTGCACAATTGCGTGCGGATTCTCGTCAGCCCACACATGTTGATTGTGAAAATTTACAATTTGATCACGTTGGAATGAAGCCTCATCCGTAAAGAGAACTTTTGCACTGAAATGAGGATTGACACATTGTTGGATGAACCATTCGCAGAAGTGTACCCGTGGAGGCCAGTCAGCTGCTGATAGTGCCTGCACACGCTGTACATGGTACGGAAACAACTGGTTCCCCCGTAGCACTCTCCATACAGTGACGTGGTCAACGTTGCCTTGTACAGCAGCAACTTCTCTGACGCTGACATTAGGGTTATCGTCAACTGCACGAAGAATTGTCTCGTCCATTGCAGGTGTCCTCGTCGTTCTAGGTCTTCCCCAGTCGCGAGTCATAGGCTGGAAAGTTCCGTGCTCCCTAAGACGCCGATCAATTGCTTCGAACGTCTTCCTGTCGGGACACCTTCGTTCTGGAAATCTGTCTCGATAAAAACGTACCGCACCATGGCTATTGCCCCGTGCTAATCCATACATCAAATGGGCATCTGCCAACTTCGCATTTGTAAACACTGCACTGGCTGCAAAACCACGTTCGTGATGAACACTAACCTGTTGATGCTACGTACTGATGTGCTTGATGCTAGTACCGTAGAGCAATGAGTCGCATGTCAACAGAAGCACCGAAGTCAACATTACCTTCCTTCAATTGGGGCCAACTGGCGGTGAATCGAGGAAGTACAGTACATACTGACGAAACTAAAATGAGCTCTAACATGGAAATTAAGCGTTTCCGGACACATGTCCACATAATGGTATCAACAACGGCGAAGTACACCACATATTATGGTTCACCGGAGAACAGGGAGCTATGAATAACATTTAACATTTCTACTCTGGTGCTGCAAAACTTCACCCTTTCACCTTGATTAGGCAGTAGCAGAAAACGGCCTGCTGTGGGAGAGAAGCGGCCCGTTGTGCCAGCTCTAATGTTCTGACGTGTTTGTGAAAATTTGCAAACTCCGTGGACTGGCGGTCTGATTGTTAGAGCCTGGGTATCTTCACTATCAGAGCCCTGAAATGCCGGCAGATTTCAGTGTGAGATGAACTCATTCCCTGGTGTGGTCAGACCAATTTGACTCACTGGTATGACGGTGCACCGACTCAGGATGAAGAAGTTCGCCAGAAGATGAAGAAGGCAAAGAACCATAATCACTTTCCACCAAGCCTCAGTACAGGAGGTAAATTAGCAGAAAAAACCGCCTCCACAATGTAGAAACCAAATGATCTACCCTCTCCTCACTGAATCTCCCCTCTTAGTTGTTCTGCTGGGCTGGTAGCCAGTCCAGACACAGCAGCAGGGTTCCCACACTGGGAGTACAGGACAAGAATGAAATAATGTTTGAGATTTGGCTACTTTCCATTTTGAATTTATATCATAGGCGAGTTTTCGTGCTGCTTTATTTTTTTTTTCAGACAAATGTTCAAGAACCTTAACATGTGTATTAATCCACGAATTACCTTAAGAGGCATTCTTACATTACACCTGCACAACAGCTTACGCTTATTATACACTTCTTCGTTAAATGTTCGCTTACATGCACGCTTATTTGACTTCGTCACTTTCTGACTCAACGGTTCCGATATGGAAGCCCTTAGTATCTTTGCGTCTACCCTTCCTTGGTAATGTTCTTTTCTGTTAACACAAACAGGTTCAACAGAGTTAGTGGTGTCACTGCACACGAAAGCTGACTCCAGCACAGAAAACAACCAACTACAAACTGCCATTTGTGGAAATGATTAAATTCAGTTAGTAATGGCTACCGGCATGGTCACTTGACCAGGACATAAATGAGGCACTGAGAACCATAAGGATCAAAAGCATACTGCAGTCGATCCTGCATGTAAGTCAATATCAGAGAAACCAGTGAGACAGCTTTCCGTGAGTGTTTATATCTACAGTGGGGGCCTACAGCACAGATAAGGCTGACTCACCTTAAGATCAACAGATTTCTTAACCATTGTAAGTAGGCTGTTTAGGTTTTTATGTTGGTAACGCCACGTAGCGCTCTGTATGAAAATCACTGACTGTGCTGTGTGCAGTCTGTAGCTGGTTGGCATTGTTGGAATATTCGCTATTGTAATGTTGGGCAGTTGGATGTGAACAGCGCGTAGCGTTGTGCAGTTGGAGGTGAGCCGCCAGCAGTGGTGGATGTGGGGGGCCAGAGTTTTGAGAAGTTAATATGATCGGACGAGCTAGACGTGTGTCCGTCAGAAAAAGAAAATTTGCGAAACTGGATGTCACAATATATTCAACACTATTAAGGTAAATACATTGTTTGTTCTCTATCAAAATCTTTCATTTGCTAACTATATGCCTATCAGTAGTTAGTGCCTTCAGTAGCTAGAATCTTTTATTTAGCTGGCAGTATTGGTGCTCGCTGTATTGCAGTAGTTCGAGTAACGAAGATTTTTGTAAGTGATTCATCAAAGGTATAGGTTATTGTTAGTCAGGGCCATTCTGTTGTAGTGATTATTGAAAATCAGATTGCGTTGCGCTAAAAATATTGTGTGTCAGTTCAGTGATGATCAGAATAAGTAAAGAGAGAAATGTCTGAGTGCGTTCAGTTTTGCTCAGCTGTTTGAAAATCAAATAACATAGAAGTTTACCAGCACAGTCATTCGTAATTATTCTAAGGGGACGTTTCATATGGTGACCATGCTTTATGATTGTCAGCGCATCAAGTGGATTACTGTATGATAAAACTCAAAACTTAATATAGTGTAACTCATACGGAAACCCTCAAAATAGTTTTTTCTGTGAGTATATGTATATATGTATGTACTGAACTGGGGACCTAGAAACAACGGAGAGGCTTCGTCCCCGCTGTAGCCCTCAGTGGTATACAACCCCACAAAAGGCTACAGCAGTCCACTCACCCCACCGCCGCCCCACATCGAACCCAGGGTTATTATTGTGCCGTTCAGCCCCCAGTGCACCCCCCCCCCCCCCCACACCCTTCCTCGCCGGAAACATCTCATTCCAGTAACTCCAATGTTTGCATGGTAGAGTAATTATGGTGTACGCGTACTTGGAGACAGTGTATGTGCAGCAATCGCCGATATAGTGTAACTGAGGCGGAATAATGGAAATCAGCCCCCATCCGGCGTTCCAGATGGAAAGCCGCCTTAAAAACCATCCACAGGCTGGCCGGCACACCGGACCTCGACACTAATCTTGAAACGGTACAGTATTTTCCGCTCTATAAGCAGCAGGTTTCGCTGCTCGCTCGCACCGGGAAATAGAAACAGAGGCGGCTCCGCAGCCAATTTTATTACACGGAGCGGCCGGCCGCGGGCGCAACAGAACCCATGTGGACGGGTGGAAAGAAATGTGTCAGGCTTCATAATACGTATTTATATGTGTCGTGTATTAAGCATTTCTTGTACTTGGTTGTGAATCTGCACATGAACTTTCCTAATCCTCCTCACACCTTTCCGTAAAGCGTGGCCAAATCTTAGTTGGGAAGTAGTTCTGTAGTATAGTAGTGCCAACCTTACTCCTGGGTAGGGGATCAGAGAGACAGCACAGGCAGGTAAAAGGCAAAGACTTTCCAGTGTCACAAGATTTGGCGTGGAGAGGTTGGTCACAGCCAAGTGGTTCGACCACCCCCTCCACCGGGGCCCAGGAAGACCTCCGGGTGCCCGCCATATTCTGGGAGTGTTACAGAAGACGGGTAAGTGAGCAGACGTGCCCTCAGTGCGTCTGTCTCAATATTCACGCCTGGAAGAGAGGTATTTGAATATTTGTACTAATTCTTTTATTTACAGCTTCGGATTGTGTAAGGAAATGAATGATGTCGTTAATTTAGGAATTTGAACCCCTGTGTTAATGTATCTGGTCCCCAGTTTGCCCGTTATCCTCCTCACATGGTGATGTCCCATGTAAAATATTGGGAGAATTTGGTAGTATACATTTGGCCAACGCAATTCCGTCTTACCCGTAGAAATGTGCGTGCAGATTAGTATATAATATACCCGAGCTATAAGTTGTAAAATTGTAATATCTGTAAACTGAAACAATTGCTGCTATCGCTGTAAAGTCGAATGATAATGTTTAAAATAAATAGATATTCAACTGTCATCAGTCTTTAACATACCTTAAAAATCACCAAGAAGTCAAGTTAAAGGATCTTATTTAAAATAAAAGCTATAGAATGCAGGGACCCACACATTAGCGTGTGAGCCCTCCAACCCCTTGCCTAGTATTGTACAGAAAGGGCACGCTCTCTAGGTGGCGCTCTCAAGCTCCGCTCCCCAGTTATCCGTTGCGCAATTTTGATTCAGGGCTTGACGACATCAAGTTTCATCTGGCGTCCCTAGGCAAGGAGGTATGACGGTAAACTTTCAGTCTGCCGGGTGGATTCGTGCCGGGGACCGTCACGCCTTCCCGCTAGGGAAGCAGTGCGTCAGACCGCACGGCGAGCCGGGCGGGCTACTGTCAGTACAACTATAACACATACTGACATCCGATCTAATTTTACTATACGTTGAGTGAATTGGGATAAAAGTCTGCTGCAGAGTGCAACCACTGACGTGGGTTTGTAGTTTAAATGAAGTGAGCGTACAGCGTCATTGACCGGGAGGGCCCTTGCGGGGCAGGTTCGGCCGCCTTGGTGCAGGTCTTATTACATTCGACGCCACATTGGGCGACCTGCGCGCCGGATGGGGATGAAATGATGATGAAGACAACACAACACCCAGTCCCTGAGTGGAGGAAATCCGCGACCCAGCGGGGAATCGAACCCGGGTCTGTAGGACGGCAACCTGTCACGCTGACCAATCAGCTATCGGGGCAGACAATTTGTAGTTGACTGGTAAGGGCTAGCCGCGCACACCATGAACAGTGCACGTTGTTTATGAAATACCTACCTACACTCCTGGAAATTGAAATAAGAACACCGTGAATTCATTGTCCCAGGAAGGGGAAACTTTATTGACACATTCCTGGGGTCAGATACATCACATGATCACACTGACAGAACCACAGGCACATAGACACAGGCAACAGAGCATGCACAATGTCGGCACTAGTACAGTGTATATCCACCTTTCGCAGCAATGCAGGCTGCTATTCTCCCATGGAGACGATCGTAGAGATGCTGGATGTAGTCCTGTGGAACGGCTTGCCATGCCATTTCCACCTGGCGCCTCAGTTGGACCAGCGTCCGTGCTGGACGTGCAGACCGCGTGAGACGACGCTTCATCCAGTCCCAAACATGCTCAATGGGGGACAGATCCGGAGATCTTGGTGGCCAGAGTAGTTGACTTACACCTTCTAGAGCACGTTGGGTGGCACGGGATACATGCGGACGTGCATTGTCCTGTTGGAACAGCAAGTTCCCTTGCCGGTCTAGGAATGGTAGAACGATGGGTTCGATGACTGTTTGGATGTACCGTGCACTATTCAGTGTCCCCTCGACGATCACCAGTGGTGTACGGCCAGTGTAGGAGATCGCTCCCCACACCATGATGCCGGGTGTTGGCCCTGTGTGCCCTGGTCGTATGCAGTCCTGATTGTGGCGCTCACCTGCACGGCGCCAAACACGCATACGACCATCATTGGCACCAAGGCAGAAGCGACTCTCATCGCTGAAGACGACACGTCTCCATTCGTCCCTCCATTCACGCCTGTCGCGACACCACTGGAGGCGGGCTGCACGATGTTGGGGCGTGAGCGGAAGACGGCCTAACGGTGTGCAGGACCATAGCCCAGCTTCATGGAGACGGTTGCGAATGGTCCTCGCCGATACCCCAGGAGCAACAGTGTCCCTAATTTGCTGGGAAGTGGCGGTGCGGTCCCCTACGGCACTGCGTAGGATCCTACGGTCTTGGCGTGCATCCGTGCGTCGCTGCGGTCCGGTCCCAGGTCGACGGGCACGTGCACCTTCCGCCGACCACTGGCGACAACATCGATGTACTGTGGAAACCTCACGCCCCACGTGTTGAGCAATTCGGCGGTACGTCCACCCGGCCTCCCGCATGCCCACTATACGCCCTCGCTCAAAGTCCGTCAACTGCACATACGGTTCACGTCCACGCTGTCGCGGCATGCTACCAGTGTCAAAGACTGCGATGGAGCTCCGTATGCCACGGCAAACTGGCTGACACTGACGGCGGCGGTGCACAAATGCTGCGCAGCTAGCGCCATTTGACAGCCAACACCGCGGTTCCTGGTGTGTCCGCTGTTCCGTGCGTGTGATCATTGCTTGTACAGCCCTCTCGCAGTGTCCGGAGCAAGTATGGTGGGTCTGACACACCGATGTCAATGTGTTCTTTTTTCCATTTCCAGGAGTGTATAAGGCAATTACATCACGCCAGTAGCACATGCTTAAAAGCTCTTTAAAACGTGCACAACTGAAGGTGTGCTCACGATACCATGCCAAATTTCACGAAGTCCAAGGGAGCGGGAATGTAACATAGCGTGGCAGGTTTAGTGCCGCGTACTTCATATTACCACATCTACGATACTTTTAGCAGTATTCAAAGAAAAATATCCGAAAAATCCGGATGGTGTCAAAAGTTTGTGTGGTCATATGCTCTGAAGACATGTCCTCTTCTTCCTCAGCTAAAATGACCTGATCATCGGCGAAATTTTAGAAGAACAGGATTTTTCACATACCCTTAACGCCCATGCTTTTGCGCCTTCTTTCCAATATTTGAGTGCTCGGTTGAAAAAATATTTTGAGGACGATAGGCGCTAAGCAGCATCCTTGTCTCCGCAGTTTTCTAATCATTAGTTTCTGTGAAATTAAGTGTCTGTCTGTGTGTGTGTGTGTGTGTGTGTGTGTGTGTGTGTCTGTGCGCACAAGTGACGAAATACGTGGCCTCGCGTCTGCCCCGCCAGACGCGACGAAAGCTGGCGCGCTGTCAGCCCGTGCTTTGGGATTCCCCGAGTCCGGTTGCGTCAGTGCGGCCAACATGCTGGTGCTCGCAGAATTAGCCCCGCTGCACCCGGGCTGGCGGAGTGCCTGCCCCCAGGCCGTCTCGCCGCCCACCCGGCTGCGAGCGCAACGGCCGCGAATAGCGACTGATTGCGTAACCGCGGTAATTGGCGAGCGCCCTAATGGCCCGCGGACGGCGAAACCGCGGCGGAAACAGCTCTATCCTCAGCCTCATCAGTCCGGTCAAAACTAGAACCCAGATTAAACATTAAGAGAGCGGTTAAGTTACAGTTCGTTACTGAAACAGCAATGGTAGCATCAATAAGTTGCACAGCAATCAAACCAGATGATATGTCCCTCTAATGGTCCACATATACGCCGAACACTCAAGGTGGCCGCCTTCACGACATTTCGAGCCTGTGACTATGTGCGACACACATTGGGCGCCAAAGGGGTCATGAAACGCAGGAAAGAAGCGATCATGGTATCAATGCGTAAAAAATGGCGATCAACAAAGAAGCAGAAATTATATAGGCATCCCATGAATTAGCACAGCCTACACTGTGTTCTCCGTCATTCTCCAGAAAAGATTGGAATCGTATTTCGAAGAGATAATAGGTGACAAGCAACTGGGATCAAGAAGAATCGCTCCGCCACTGACCAGTTATTTCTACTGAAAGAAACTATATCAAAATACTTAGAATAAAACAAAACAATGACAAAATTGTTTGTCAATTTTAAGAAAACTTACAACAACATAAACAGAGGGCATAAACAGAGATGTGGGAAAAAATGCAGAAGTCTGAAATACCAAAGGAGGTTACAAAGTCTTGTAAACATGGAAGACTCAAAACATGTCGTCAAAATGAGTGGGAAATATTCCATGGCTTTTAATGTAAAAACAGGAGTCAGGCAAGGAGACGCAACATCGTCGATCTTGTTCAGAGGAAGAGGTTAGCACAGGAATAAAAATGAATGTACTCGTCTTTGTGGATGATGTAGCATTAATTGCTCAAAATTTAAATTATCTGAAACTACTGGCAAGAAGCTATTGCAAAAAATCAAAGAAAGTTAGATTAGAGGCGAAGGACGAGAAAAAAACCATGGAATAGAAAGAAATTACAAGAGAAAAAGACGTGAAACCGTATTGATTGATGACCACGTGTTTGAATAAGTAGAATAATTTAAATATCTGGGGGTTGGTGTAAATAATAAAAAAGATGAGAAACAAGAAATAGAAGCCAGGATAAAAGCGGCATTCAGAGCATGATATTCACTCAACAAGGTACTGCCAGCAAACCAGAAAGAACTAAAATAAGGATATAAATAAAACTGTAGGAAGACCAGTAGTAGTATTGGGCTGAAGTATGGAGAATAGGTAACTTTACAGAGACAAAGATAAAGGCTTTCGAAAATATAATCCAGCGGAATGTATTTGGATCAATATGTCAGAGAGAAGAATGACGAAGAAGAAAAAACAGGAAGCTCAGGATGTGTGCTTGTGTGTGTGTGTGTGTGTTTGTGTGTGTGTGTGTGTGTGTGTGTGTGTGTGTGTGTGTGTGTTTTGGGAATTTGGGTGGGATGGGAAGTGTGCCACGGTAGCCGAGGCATTCGAGGAGACCGCTCGCATTAGCGGGTCCGGCACAAATGTTCACCTGTCGTCTTCTGATTTGTTCAAAGCCCAAATGCGGATGATGTGACTGGTGGTTCTCAATTCAGGTATGCAGTGAACCAGCTATTGTTGCGAAACCCAAATAAGAAGGCTGAGATAACCTGGGCATGTCCATGGAAGAAAGAATAGGTCAAAACTGACGGAAGTGTCGGAGAAGAAACTCGAAGGGCTAAGACCATTAGGCAGACCGAAAGTAAGATGGAGAGACCAGGTGGCCAAGGATCATCGGGTGCTTGGAACAATGAAAGTAGATGCAAAGGGCAGAACGCTGCGGAGAAAGCTACTAGATGAGGCAAAAAACCGACCGCGATTAGTGGGATTAGTAAGTAAAAGTAAGTGTATGATTTGGGTACATTTGTTCGTGTCACCTCACTGAGAAAGTGTTTAAATCTATAGGTGCGGATCATATAATAGTGTGTTAAATTGAAGCAAGTATTAAGTGGATTTAGAGAACTGAGTGTTGATGCCTTTTATTGTACTTTTTTGTGTATGTGGTCGAAGTTGTTAAAACCGATTAATAAATTTGCTTTAATATTGTTAAGAATTTTCGTCCACTCAGCCCACAGTCACGTTCCGCTCCCACAGTTTCCTGCGCAACGAATATGGAGAACAGGCCGTCTGAGACAGTAGTCGATGGCCCTCTGTATTGAGGTAGGTCAGGAAAGCACAGGAAACACGTGGTCTTGCATGATCTTATTCGAAAGTAACGTCACGGAGATCTCGAAGGTAGGGCACAGCCATCGGCATAGCCAGAATGTTGCTAGGTATTTTGCCACTATAGGTGATAATATTGAAATATGACGCCCCCTCTTTCTTTTACTACCATCAGTCTTCCCGATATCCCCCTCCCCATCCACCACTACCACCACCACCACCAACAACACCAACACCAAAATCCAGCAGCACAAAAGGACAAGGTGGTGTCATTCCTGCGTCCATTGTTGCCAATGGCTACACCACTCTCAATGTGAATCTCGCTACTTCTGATCCAATTGAAGCTGCAGCGGTGGTCCCTGGCTGACAGCCCTTGTCGGTCCGGAAGTCATAGCACAGTCTGTGTGCATACTTGGTTTGCAAACAAGAGCATTTGGTGATTCGTGGTACATGAAGTGGGTATAGGATCCTGCACGTCAGAATGAACAGTATATCTGTCACATAATGTTGCTATTGAGATTTTGCATGACACTTACTGTGGCCTTCCTGGATTCATCAATTTCGCATTCACACGCCAGTCGCGGAATCGCACCCAACACGAGCAGCAGTGTCATGGAGCAATAACTGCAGTCTCGATTGGTCATGGTCCTGATGCTTTCGAGTTCCAACACGTGCATTTAGATTGCAGAAAATAGGTAGGAGTAAACTCAGTTGCTTTCAGTAAATAACCGGAAAAATTATATAAAAATGCAAAAGTTCGACAAAGTTTTTCTGCTTCTTTGTTGTTTTTGGTGGTGTCCTTGAACAATTATCAGACGGAGCTGACACGACTGCCAAGCCTGCGAATCAGTGAAATAATATGGCAACACTCTTGCAAGTTAGTACTAACGTGGAGCGATGAAGTGTCATTGGATTTCTGTTAAACGAAATGTTCAGATCAATCGACATTCACCGTCAGATGGCAATGCAATATGGTGAAGGCTGAGTCAAACGCAAGGGCACTAGTGGACAGATTAAGTTCAACCAGTATTCTGCCAAGAATGCTCATTTGAACTCATCATAGCACTTATAATCTCCTTGAGCTACTCTCACAGGTACTGCATCTTCTTCACAGAGATTTTCGCACATGAAGTTGATCTTTAATGAATGTTGATCGTGGTACAGGTGACTAATTCTGAAGCTGGTCCAGGCAAATTGTTGAGTGTAGTTTGTCTGTCGCATCTGAGAGTAGAGAGTTCTTCTGTATTGACAGAAAATGTCTACGACTCTCACTTTCGTCTAATGTAACGTAATCAAATGATCAGTTAGCTGCCGATCGTAACAGTTTCTCCCTAATGCGGTACAGCCTGACTGTACAACCACGTAACTGCGTGTCCTCCTTCCTCCTCTCTTCTTCACTGGTGTTAGATCCCCCTTCTCTTATGTTGCGGCCGGCCGGTGTGGCCGTGCTGTTCTAGGCGCTTCAGTCTGGAACCGCACGACCGCTACGGTCGCAGGTTCGAATCCTGCCTCGGGCATGGATGTGTGTGATGTCCTTAGGTTAGTTAGGTTTAAGTAGTTCTAAGTTATAGGGGACTGATGACCACAGATGTTAAGTCCCATTGTGCTCAGAACCATTTGAACCATTTTTTTCTTATGTTGCTATTTCCGCTTCCACTACTTTCCTTCTCAACCTGCATTGGTGCCACTTCCTGCAATTTTCCGATTTATACCTACTTCACACTCCTTGAATGTGAACAATTCCTTTATTTGCTGCGTCTTCCTTAAGCTGATCGGGGCTGCACGATCCGAAGCAGTGAGGTGCTCTATGGTCGTGGTTAAAATTGTCACCTGCTCTTTTACTTTCAACTCCTCACTGTTCCTATCTTTTTACTGTTTTCAGAAACGCGAGTACCATGTAGTTTTTTCACTCCTTCTTCCGCTTCGTGATCGATTTCAATTTGCTCTACAAATTCATACTGTTATGTACTGATGATCTCGACATTTCTTTCTAATTCTGTGACCTCTGTCCTGATTTCTTTGTCTGTTTCTCAATTCTCATCTGCTAACGCCTTAAATCTGTTATCAAACATTCTGTCTGTGTTCTGAGTCCATGTTATTAGATTCTATTGACGTTGGCAGCTTAACCCCAACAATTGTTCCTTATGATCTTTACTTAATTATTAAGCTGTTCGTCAATCTTCTAGTGTCGCTTGTCTTTCTTTTAGCCCATTTGCTCCAAATATTTACGAATGTCGAAAGCTTCAGAGGAAGCAGTTGCAAGAGGGCCAATTCACGCACCACTAGTCTGCTCTCCAACTGCTCGTGCACAACTTTGGCTGTTTCGCATGTATCTGGAACAGACGTACCACGGGTGTCGTTCATATTTGAACCAGGCTCTGGAGTGCCTTCAAGGTTTCCTGAACCTAAAACATTAACTTCTACAATTTCCGACTGCGGTGGCAGCTGTCCCCGTTTTTCTCTAGCATCATCCTGCAAATCCACCTCTGACTGCGTCTCCATATCGCTGTTTTCACGATCCACGTTTTCTCAAGTAGACGCGTCCTGTTCTCCCACCCTCATCTTACAAGGGAACCTCCCCATCGCACCCCCTCAGATTTAGTTATAAGTTGGCACAGTGGATAGGCCTTGAAAAACTGAGCACAGATCAATCGAGAAAACAGGAAGAAGTTGTGTGGAACTATGAAAAAATAAGCAAAATATACAAACTGAGTAGTCCATGCGCAAGATAGGGAACAAAAAGGAAAGAGCAAGGTCATTAGTGACGTGGTCCCGTGGTTAGCGTGAGCAGCTGAGGAACGACAGGTCCTTGGTTCAAGCCTTCCCTCGGGTGAAACTTTTTTTTCAGTTTATGTGACAAACGCTTATGTTTTCATCACTTTTTTGGGAGTGATTATCATATCCACAAGAAAACCAAAATCGGGCAAGGTAGAAGAATCTTTTTACCCATTCGCCAAGTGTACAAGTTAGGTGGGTTGACAACATATTCCTGTCATGTGACGCACATGCCGTCACCAGTGTTGTATAGAATATATCAGACGTGTTTTCCTGTGGAGGAATCGGTTGACCTATGACCTTGCGATCAAATGTTTTCGGTTCCCATTGGAGAGGCACGTCCTTTCGTCTACTAATCGCACAGTTTTGCGGTGCGGTCGCAAAACACAGACACTAAACTTATTACAGTGAACAGAGGCGTGAATGAACGAACGGACAGATCATAACTTTGCAAAAATAAAGAAAGCAAACTTTTCACCCGAGGGAAGACTTGAACAAAGCTGCTTACGCTAACCATGAGACCACGGCGCTCCGGAGCTCACACTATCCTTGATGTTGCCTATCTTGCACATGGACTACTCAGTTTGTATATTTTGCTTATTTTTTTATAGTTCCACACAACTTCTTCCTGTTTTCTCGATTGATCTGTGTTTAGTTTTTCAAGGCCTGTCCACTGCGCCAACTTATAACTGAATCTGAGGGGGGTGCGATGGGGAGGTTCCCTTGTTAGAACTCTTCACTCTAGCCCTAGTACCTACGAGCATTGCGTAATACAACCTCCACTTACAAACTACGATGGACGCCTAACACTTGAACAACTGTGTTAACTCACATGTACAACAGTAACACAATTTCTCTAACACATACAAAAAAGAATCAAATATCCCTCCAAAATAGAACAACTCAGAAAACAATGAAGGACCCTGCATACCAATCAAGACTGAAAAGAAACACATTCACTGCTTATTTGTACAAGCAAATGAAACTTAACTTTTCTAAAAGTTCCAAGTGTTCCAACTTCGATTCAAAAGATTCTAGACTCGAATAGGATCACCAGGTATACTAGAGGTTTGTCGTTTGGGACATGACTAAACTTCCATAGGCTCATGTGAATTAGTTGAATTGTGCACAATAGATAGCTTTATGTAATAAAGATGACTCTGATGAAACTTGGGTTGACCATCTAGTAACATATTTAATTAGTGCCTAGGAAGTCATCTAATTACCAAATGAAACAGAATTGCAACTCAAATTAAGTTATTACAAATGATGGTTAGAAAATACACATAATTTATTGTCCAATTCGTTCAGTATATCAGAAGTATAAAACAGATATTAAAACTGTTAAAATATAAAACTGAATGAAAGGTCCAATAGTCGGCAGTAGCTGTTTTTATTGATGTGGGTTAGAGACTCACACAACGTGTTTCGCAACTTTCAAGTTTCATCTTCTGGTGTATATAATGCTTTGTCGTATGGTATTCGGAGCTACTACAGAAGGCCACAGGGTAAGAGTTGGCGTGGATAGGGAAAGTTCTCAGCCTTCAGTTGGGAAAACCATCATCACTGATGAATGTTCAGTCTGTATTAAAATCACGAACTGTCGTCACTTTACCGACTAAAATATGTTCCTGTGTGTCTACGTCAAGTAACGGACGATGTCCCTCGCAAATGTTATCCAGGAAAATATCGGGTCTGAAAGTCGAAATGTTTGTGTGTGTTCGTTGTTCGTCACTAACATGATTGCAATCGTAACGGCTGACAACACGATGTGTTGTTGGAGGGTGCTCGGTGGCTGCTGTCCGGCAAAAATTAGACATGAATTTAATAATGATATCTGACTGAAGATTAGAAATCCCAAGTACAGAGGTGAAATGGTTATTGAAGGGAATGAAAAGATTACGTGAGGTTATCGGCTCATAAACCTTGTGTTCGATTACAAACTCGCGGTATTTGTCCCATGATTGGGTGCTTACACTGAAAGGTTTGTTATCAGATGGATGCATACTACATCAGGAAACAAGCTAGTGCTCTCAGTTTCTCCATGAAATAACGAGATCTGAAACAATGGCTCAATCGTAACGTCGCACCTACCAGCAACTTCTGAGTCAAGAGGTCCAATTTTAGTCTTCAAATCGCTTTTATTTTTTTTTAAACTAACCAGTTTTGGACCAGCTGTCCGTCTTCAGATCATTTGTTACAGTTACGAAGTAACCTTTGGATACAGAACTGCATGGTCACTGTCATGTGCTATGAACTTGAAGTTGTGTTTCGAAATGTTATTTTGTAACTACGAGGGTTGAACGAAAAGTAGTGCCTCCACCGTTGTTAACTGGGTTTGGATGGGAATATTTTGATAAATCAAAAGCAGAAATAATCCTTAAAATGTGATCTTTAATTACCAATATTAACTTTTCCACTTAATCACCAGCCAATTGGATACATTTATGCCGACGATGAACAAGTTTTCTGAAGCCGTCACGGAAGAAGTTGACACTCTGTTTCCGCAACCACAGTCTCACAGTTTTCTCACCGTCTTCATTAGAAGCATAATGATGTCCCCGCAGATCGTCTTTCATTATCGAGAACAGATGGAAGTCAGACGGCGCTAAATCTATACTGTATGGAGGGTACGGTGCAGTGGTGAGATTCAGTCTCTGAAGTTCTGCTGTGGTGGCGTGTGAAGTGTGTGGTTTGTCAAGCAAAGCAATAATGTGACCCATACATTCTTGTGATTGGGTGCTTACAATGAAAGTTTTGTTATCAGATGCATGCATACTACATCAAGAAACAAGCTAGTGCCATCAAATTCTCCATGAAATAACAAGATCCGAAACAAAGGCTCAATCGTAACATCGCACCTACCAACAACTTCTGAGTCAAAAGTCCAGTTTCAGTCTTCAGATAGCTTTCATTTTTTTTAACTAACCGATTTCGGACCAGCTGCCCATCTTCAGATGATTTGTTACAGTTACGAAGTAACCTGTGGATACAAAACTCGACGTCTTCATTGGAAGCATAATGATGTCCCCACAGATCGTCTTTGATCAGCGGGAACTGATGGAAGTCAGACTGTGCTAAATCTGGACTGTATGGAGGATGCTGTACGGTGGCAAGATTCATGCTCTAAAGTTCTGCTCTACCCATCGGGCACAGCTAAGCAAAGTAATAATGCGACCAACACGTTCTTGTAGAATGCCGATTGTGCTTGCAATATCTCTCTGAGTGATACGACGATCGTCCTGAATCAATCTGTCAATATTTTGCTTGTGAAACCCGGTGGTTGTTTGTCACGGTAGGTCAGATGTTCCCGGCTCATCATCTTTAAACTTTAAGTAGGCTGTTTAGGTTTTTATGTTGGTAACACCATGTAGCGCTCTGTATGAAAATCACTGGCTGTGCTGTGTGCAGTCTGTGACTGGTTGGCATATTGTGGAATATTCGCGATTGTAGTGTTGGGTAGTTGTATGTGAACAGCGCGTAGCGTTGCACAGTTGGAGGTGAGCCGCCAGCAGTGGTGGATGTGGGGAGAGAGATGGCAGAATTTTGAGAGCAGACGATCTGGACGTGTGTCCATCAGAAAGAGTAAATTTGTAATATTGGATACCATGAACTGATATATATATGATGACTTTTGAACATTATTAAGGTAAATACATTGTTTGTTCTCTATCAAAATCTTTCATTTGCTAAGTATGCCTATCACTAGTTAGTGCCTTCAGTAGTTAGAATCTTTTATTTAGCTGGCAGTATTGGCGCTCGCTGTATTGCAGTAGTTCGAGTAACGAAGATTTTTGAGAAGTAAGTGATTCATGAAAGGTATAGGTTATTGTTAGTCAGAGCCATTCTTTTATAGGGATTATTGAAAGTCAGATTGCGTTGCACTAAAAAAAAATATTGTGTGTCAGTTTAGTAATGATCAGAATAAGTAAAGAGAGAAATGTCTGAGTACGTTCAGTTTTGCTCACCTGTTTGAAAATCAAATAACGTAAGAGGTTTTCCAGCACTGTCATTTATAAAAATTTTCTAAGGGGATGTTTCAAAACTTACTCGCCCAACGACGCACAGTATTCACATCAACACAATCACCATAAACTGCTTTCATTCTCGGACGAATCTCCTTCTGGGTGACACCGTCGGATGTCACTGACGAGTCATTAGAGGGGGAGGAAGGACTGCCAGAATGCACGTCAAAGAAATTACTTTGCAGGAGGTCTCGTGGTCGTTGGCTCCCTTCGGCACACTTGTTCAAAAATTGGCTCAAATGGCTCTGAGCACTACGGGACTTAACTTCTGAGGTCATCAGTCCCCTAGAACTTAGAACTACTTAAACCTAACTAACCTAAGGACAACACACACATCTATGACCGAGGCAGGATTCGAACCAGCGACCGTAGCGGTCGCGCGGTTCCAGACTGTAGCGCCTAGAACCGCTCGGCCACCCCGGCGGACTGTACACTTGTTCCCCTGAAAATAGGGCTGTTGGGTGAGTTAGAATATGGAACTCGGTTGGGATCTCAGGGCACACTGGATGCAATCATAAATCATTGTGTGAGGATATGTGCACTGGAAGCACCCTTGGCACATCCGTTTTATAATCAATTATATATAGAAAGTCTACTTACTACCTTCTTAGTAGTTTAACTTCTCATAGCTCTCTAAGTCCCAATATAGCAGAGGCGGGCGCACCAGACTAAGTGTTGACAACATGGAAATGAGTCTAAGTCCCCTTGTAGTTACGCAGCACTGCACTACAATGTCACAGCATCATAACTACAGCAATACCACATATGACCGACTGACCAGCTGCTCCATCACTGCCGTCACTGCCCCAACACTATGGCGGCTAGCCTTTTTAAGGGCGGTAGTGCACCTGGCACCACTTTTTCTAGAAGTTTCCAGTACTCTTCAGCATTGCGTGTGTGTCACGCGGTAGCACGTGAGGCCTGCGTGACGAACAGGCCGTACTCCGCTATGTTCGCTGTGTCCAAGGGTTGTGGCTTGTAACGGCTCTCTAGCCTCGTGTTGCGGCATAGTCCGCTCTTGTCAGAAGAGTCAACATTATATATGAGCTACGTCCGGTTACGTCCGCCTCGCTGGTGGCAAGAATTTGCAAGCCTACATGTTACTTGATTTTTAACCCTATCATTCGCGACACCAGCATTGAAAGCCGCACTGTAGGGACGTCACTTCCAATCCAGTGCGAGGCCGAGCAGGCTGTGCGACAAATCCTTGCATCCCGGGCCACCGAATCTTACGAGAGTGGTTTCTTCAAAGTGACTGCACGCCACGACAGATACTTCAATATCCGTGACGACTACGTCAAAAAATACTGCAAGATTTACAGCGCTTACGGTGTATTTGTTTTTGACAATAAACATTCCGTGTAAAAAAGTGACTAACATCCTCCGTATCAACACACAATGACTAACCCATGTTGGAAGTCACTGAGCTCTCCTATTGACTTGCTCTGCTGTTCCTGCTTGTCTTCTGACAACACAATACACCCACTTCACACCCGGTCCTTTTATTCCCGGGAGTACGCCCCCCCCCCCCCCCCACCCCCTCCTATCTGCACTACTGGGCATCAAAATTGCTACACCACGGAGATGATGTGCTACAGACGCGAAATTTAACCGACAGGAAGAAGATTCTGTGATACGCAAATGATTAGCTTTTCAGAGCATTCACACTAGGTGGGCGCCGGTGGTGACACCTACAACGTGCTGACAAGAGGAAAGTTTCCAACCGATTTCTCATACACAAACAGCAGTTGGCCGGCGTTGCCTGGTGAAACGTTGTTGTGATACCTCGTGTAAGGAAGAGAAATGCATACCATCACGTTTTCGACTTTGATCAAGGTCGGATTGTAGCTATCGCTATTGTGGTTTATCGTATCGCGACATTGCTGCTCGCGTTGGTCGAGATCCAATGAGTGTTAGCACAATATGGAATCGGTGGGTTCAGAAGGGTAATACGGAACGCCGTGCTGGATCCAAACGGCTTCGTATGACTAGCAGTCGAGATGACAGGCATCTTATCCGCATGGCTGTAACGGATCGTGCAACCACGTCTCGATCCCTGAGTCAACAGATGGGGACGTTTGCAAGATAACAACCATCTGCACTAACAGTTCGACGACGTTTGCAGCAGCATGGACTATCAGCTCGGAGACCATGGCTGCGGTTACCCTTACCCTTTAAGTTGCGTCACAGACATGAGCGCCTGCGATGATGTACTCAACGACGTACCTGGGTGCACGAATGGCAAAACGTCATTTTTTCGGGTGAATCCAGGTTCTGTTTACAGCATCGTGATGGTCGCACCCGTGTTTGGCGACATCGCGGTGAACGCACATAGGAAGCGTGTATTCGTCATCGCCATACTGGCGTGTTACCCGGCGTGATGGTATGGCGTGCCATTGGTTACACGTCTCGGTCACCTGTTGTTCGCACTGACGACACTTTGAACAGTGGACGTTACATTTCAGATGTCTTACGGGCTGTGGCTCTACCCTTCATTCGATCCTTGCGAAACCCTACATTTCAGCAGGATAATGCACGACCGCATGTTGCAGATCCTATATGGGCCTTTCTGGATACAGAAAATGTTCGCCTGCTGCCCTGGCCAGCACGTTCTCCATATCTCTCACCAATTGAAAACGTCTGGTCAATGGTGGCCGAACAACTGGCTCGTCACAATACGCCAGTCACTACTCTTGATGAAGTGTGGCATCGTGTTGAAGCTGCATGGGCAGCTGTACCTGTACACGCCATCCATGCTCTGTTTGACACAATGCCCAGGCGTATCAAGGCCGTTATTACGGCCAGAGGTGGTTGTTCTGGGTACTGATTTCTCAGGATCTATGCACCCAAATTGCGTGAAAATGTAATCACATGTCAGTTCCAGTATAATATATTTGTCCAATGAATACCCGTTTATCATCTGCATTTCTTCTTGGTGTAGCAATTTTAATGGCCAGTAGTGTAGCTGTCAATTGCGTGTTACATACTTTTGCTTTGGTCAAATGTTGTGAGATCCGGCCGCAGCGCGGAGTAGACGCTGAACAGTGGCGGCAGGTCAAACTCTGGAGAGGCCCTGGGGGCCGGCGTTAGGCCGCCAGAGTTGACCGCAGCCAGCGGGCGTCGCCTGGGGGACGCGGCGGCGGCTGCGGCCGCTTCGCATTCATAAATAATGACTCCCGGGCTGCCGCCGAGAAGTGACAAAAGGGAAGAGGGTGGGGGGGAGGGGAGGGGGCGGGGAGCAAGTGCCAGAGGACCTCCGGGATCAGGTGACACCGGCGGAACTCCGGCGCGCCGTGTGCGAGAGGAGCGGGGGTGGGGTACACTTTCAGCGAAATTGCGACTCCTCGGCCTTACAAGCGTCCCCGCAACGGGAAAAAGAAGTGTCGAGCCAGTAGCCGAGAAGAGGGAGGGAGAGAGAGAGAAGAGCAGTGTAAGCGGAGCAAGTTAAATATGTGGATCGATTAGTCCTTGTCGCGCCTCGTTATGCGGGCAAACACAAATTTTAGACGTCGTTAAAAGAATTTCGCAGGGCGGCGCTCGCCTCTCTGTGAACGAAGTGGTGGCAAGGGGAGAGGGGGGAGGGAGTGGTAGGATGAAAGAGTGGTAGGGGGTAAGCAGGGGGAGAGGCGCGAGGCGAGTGCCAAGAAAAGTGTGAGCCGAGCCGCGGCGTCTCGCGTTATTAATCTGGCCGGAAGAGCCCTCCGTGGGCTGTGGGCCGTGTCGAGTGCTGTTAGTGCTCGCTGTGTAGTGTGATGTGCGGTGCTGTGCTGTGGTGAGCGGTGAGCTGCTCTCAGCTGCTGCTGCTGCTGCTGCTGCTCTCAGGATAAATCAGCCACTGGTCCACAGAGTACCTTCCAACCAGTCTTGGTTAACAGTTGGAAGAAAAATAAAATCTCAAATTATAAGGCTATATCTGTTTTAAATGCTGCTTACGAAGTCTGTTCGTCTCAAAAGGAAACTCCAGTCGATAGCATAAACATCTTAACGAGTGGAGCAATGAGGCTCTCTGTATGGCAGGTCTTGTACATACCAGGTGATCAAAAAGTCAGTATAAATTTGAAAACTTAATAAACCACGGAATAATGTAGATAGAGAGGTAAAAATTGGCACACATGCTTGGAACGACATGGGGTTTTATTAGAACAAAAAAAAACGAAGTTTACAAAATGTCCGACATATTGCGCTGGACAGCAAAACTGCTACCGTGACGGGTGAGAGGTACGCTGATATGTTAAAGAATCGCATCATCCCCAGCCTGGCTGATAAACACCTGCTGGAACGTACGATGTTTATGCAGGATGGTGCTCCACCCCATATTGCTACACGCTTGAAAGATCTCTTGCGCGCGTCGTTTGGTGATGATCGTGTGCTCAGCTGCCACTTTAGTCATACTTGGCCTCCCAGGTCCCCAGACCTCAATCCGTGCGATTATTGGCTTTGGGGTTACCTGAAGTCGCAAGTGTATCGTGATCGAACGACTTCTCTAGGGATGCCGAAAGACAACATCCGACGCCAATGCCTCACCATAACTCCGGACTTGCTTTACAGTGCTGTTCACAACATTATTCCTCGACTACTGCTATGTTGAGGAATGATGGTGGACATATTGAGTATTTCCTGTAAAGAACATCATCTTTGCTTTTTCTTACTTTCTTATGCTAATTATTACCATTCTGATCACATGAAGCGCCGTCTGTCGGATATTTTTTGAACTTTTGTATTTTTTTGGTTCTAATAAAATCCCATGTCGTTCCAAGCATGTGTGTCAATTTGTACCTCTCTATCTACATTATTCCGTGATTTATTCAGTTTTCAAATTTATACTGACTTTTTGATCACCCTGTTTGTAACATTAGTTCTAAGGCAGCTGACAGATAAGAGAGTTCAGCCTGGCAATATTTCTACTTTTCTCGCGTAGAATAAGGTCTTCGCTAAGCTGCGAGGGATGAAATTACGAGAAATATGAACCTTGGTAGTCAAGGAAGGCAGGATTCAGTTACGATTGTGGACGGGGCCTTAATCAGTTACTATTAGTTGGTTTTTCTTTTAATCACACACAATTTATTTAAAATCAATATCCACTTAAAACAGTAGCAATAATTTAAGAATTGTTGCACAGCTGAAAACCTTAATGGGAATAAATGAAGAATTCTTTAAACTTTGTGTAACTTATAATTTCAGTCATTAAAATATAAAATACAAATCACCAAAGATCTTAAAGCTCACTGGTGAAATAGAATTACCAAACTAGGATTTTAAAACAAGGAACCCTGCTCACGACTGAAGGCCTTAATGACAGCAAATTAAGAATTCTTTCACGGTTGAAGCTCTTAAACGCCAAGAATGGCAATTAGTAAAAAAATTTAAGAAACACACTTCAAATACAGACACAGCAAATAATGTTTTGGAAACAATCCAATGTGGTCGCAATTAGAATTTTAAGGCAAGTAACAACAGTCACGGCTGAAGGCCTTTAACGCCAAAAATGGCAATTATAAAAATAAATTTAACAACATAAAATAAAACAGGTTCATGGTGTGGGTTCCTGTAGTCATGTCCTAGTTCATGAACCACGGGCAACGTACGAGTGGCCAAGTAAGTGGTCCCGACAGTCGGGATACCAGTTACTTTGGAATAAGGCTGGGCATCTCGGACATATTTTGGGTCGTGGTCACCTTTGTGCTCATACGGCAAAGACTACCAAATCCACCGGTTAGTCCCTCAAGCGTTAGGGGTAAAACACAATGGGACTCGGGGCAAGTAAGGCTAGCAACCTGCTTCCCTGGTACTTTAAATATGATGCTGGCAACAATCAGAGCAAAATGCCTCGGACCTTTGGAGGTGACGGAGTCCCACCTCTAACTGACAAACCAGGGACTCCTAAGATACGACTTGGCAAACAATTTGGTAATGAGATGGGGAGCTATTAATATCAATGGGGGCTACTCTGGGAAGAAGGTAGAGCTGGCAGAGGCTGCAGGTAAGATGGGGCTGGACGTTTTAGCTGTTAGTGACAGTCCGCAGCTCGTGGTCGTGCGGTAGCGTTCTCGCTTCCCACGCCCGGGTTCCCGGGTTCGATTCTCGGCGGAGTCAGGGATTTTCTCTGCCTCGTGATGACTGGGTGTTGTGTGATGTCCTTCGGTTAGTTAGGTTTAAGTAGTTCTAAGTTCTAGGGGACTGATGACCATAGATGTTAAGTCCCACAGTGCTCAGAGCCATTTGAACTATTTTTTGTTAGTGACATTCGGGTAAGGGGTGAGAAAGAAGAGGGAGTGGGAAAATACAAGGTCTGCCTGTCAGGAGTCAAAGCAGGAATAGCACAATGGGGTGTAGGGCTTTACATCAGGAAAGAAATGGAACCCAGCGTAGTTGCAATAAGGTATGTAAACGAATGACTGATGTGGATAGATTTGACAGTGTCTAGCAAGAAAATTAGGATTATGTCAGTATATTCGCACTGTGAAGGGACAGATCAATATAAGATGGATAGTTTTTATTACGCACTCAGTGATGTAATTGTTAGAGTAAAGGACAAGGACAGTGTTCTGCTCATGGGTGATTTTAATGCCAGGATTGGAAATCGAACAGAAGGGTATGAAAAGCTTATGGGTAAATTTGGAGAGGATATGGAGGCCAACAGGAACGGGATACAACTCTTGGATTTCTTTGCCAGTGTGGGCTTAGTAATCACAAACTCCTTTTTTAAACATAAGAACATTCACCAGTATACTTGGGAAGGCAGGGGAACCAGATCTGTCATTGACTATACAATAACAGATCAGGAATTCAGGAAGGCTGTGAGGGACACACGTGTATTCAGGGGATTCTTTGATGACACTGATCATTATTTAATCTGCAGTGAAATTGGGATTGTGAGGCCGAAAGTGCAGGAGGTCAGGTCCTTATGTAGGAGGATAAGAATGGAGAAACTTCAGGATAAGGAAATCAGGCACAAGTACATAACAGCGATCTCAGAAAGGTACCAGTTAGTTGAATGTAGTCAATTACAGTCATTGGAAAAGGAATGGACAAGGTACAGGGACACAGTACTACAAGTGGCTAAAGAATTTCTTGGAACGGTAGTGTGTAAAAGTAGGATGAAGCAAACAGCTTGGTGGAATGACACAGTCAAGGCAGCCTGTAAAAGGAAAAAGAAGGCGTATCAAAAATGGCTACATACTAGAACTCAGGTAGACAGAGAAAGTTATGTTGAAGAAACAAACAAAGCCAAACAGATAATAGCAGCATCCAAGAAGACATCTTGGGAAGACTTTGGAAACAGGTTGGAGACTATGGGTCAAGCTGCTGGAAAACCATTCTGGAGTGCAATTAGCAGTCTTCGAATGGGAGGTAAGAAGGAAATGACAAGTATTTTGGACAGGTCAGGAAAACTGCTGGTGAACCCTGTGGATACCTTGGGCAGATGGAGGGAATATTTTGAAGAGTTGCTCAATGTAGGTGAAAATACGATCAGTAATGTTTCAGATTTCGAGGTAGAATGGGATAGGAATGATGATGGAAGTAGGATCACATTTGAGGAAGTGGAGAAAATGGTCAATAGATTGCAGTGCAATAAAGCAGCTGGGGTGGATGAAATGAAGTCGGAACTCATCAAATACAGTGGAATGTCAGGTCTTAAATGGATACACAGGATAATTGAAATGGCCTGGGAGTCGGGACAGGTTCCATCCGACTGGACAAAAGCAGTAATCACACCAATCTTTAAACATGGAAACAGAATAGATTGTAACAACTACAGAGGTATCTCTTTAATCAGCGTTGTGGGTAAAATCTTCTCAGGTATTGTTGAAAGGAAAGTGCGAGTATTAGTTGAGGACCAATTGGATGAAAATCAGTGTGGGTTTAGGCCTCTTAGAGGTTGTCAGGACCAGATCTTTAGCTTACGGCAAATAATGGAGAAGTGTTATGAGTGGAACAGGGAATTGTATCTATGCTTTATAGATGTAGAAAAGGCATATGACCGGGTTCCTAGGAGGAAGTTATTGTCTGTTCTACGAGATTATGGAATAGGAGGCAAACTTTTGCAAGCAATTAAAGGTCTTTGCATGGATAATCAAGCAGCAGTTAGAGTAGACGGTAAATTGAGTTCATGTTTCAGAGTAGTTTCAGGGGTAAGACAAGGCTGCAACCTGTCTCCACTGTTGTTCATATTATATATGGATCATATGTTGAAAACAATAGACTGGCTGGGTGAGATTAAGATGTGTGAACACAAAATAAGCAGTCTTGCATATACGGATGACTTAGTTGTGATGGCAGATTCGATTGAAAGTTTGCAAAGTAACATTTCAGAGCTAGATCAGAAATGTAAGGACTATGGTATGAAGATTAGCATCTCCAAAACGAAAGTAATGGCAGTGGGAAAGAGATATAAACGGATTGAGCGCCAAATAGGAGGAACAAAGTTAGAACAGGTGGACGGTTTCAAGTACTTAGGATGCGTATTCTCACAGGATGGCAACATAGTGAAAGAACTGGAAGAGAGGTGTAGCAAAGTTAATGCAGTGAGTGCTCAGCTACGATCTACTCTCTTCTGCAAGAAGGAAGTCAGTACCAAGAGTAAGTTATCTGTGCACCGTTCAATCTTTCGACCAACTTTGTTGTATGGGAGCGAAAGCTGGGTGGATTCAGGTTACCTTATCAACAAGGTTGAGGTTACGGATATGAAAGTAGCTAGGATGATTGCAGGTACTAGTAGATGGGAACAATGAGGAAATCAAAGAAAAACCGGGAGTGAACTCTATAGATGTAGCAGTCAGGGCGAACAGGCTTAGATGATGGGGTCATGTTACACGCATGGGAGAAGCAAGGTTACCCAAGAGACTCATGGGTTCAGCAGTAGAGGGCAGGAGGAGTCGGGGTTGACCAAGGAGAAGGTACCTGGATTCGGTTAAGAATGATTTTGAAGTAGTAGGTTTAACATCAGAAGAGGCAGCAATGTTAGCACTGAATAGGGGCTCATGGAGGAATTTTATAAGGGGGCTATGCTCCAGACTGAACGCTGAAAGGCATAATCAGTCTTAAATGATGATGATGATGACAATAAAACAGCAAATATAATAACAAAGGTTAATTCAAAGGGACAAGCAACTGATCACCAAACAGGTGAGGCAAATGATGGTAACTTGGTAATATAATAATAAAAAAATAACAGAATAAAAAAACACAAGAGCTAGTCACAGACGGTGCTCCAGGCATAGGCCTCTGAGTAGGTCAGGCCGAAAACACTTTCGCAAGTGATGAGAAACGCAGCCAAGAGTTGCATTCACACCACAAGATGGTAACTCAGACTAGTGGCAGTCTAACGAGTGACTAATGATAATCTTGGTGAGGCTACCCGACGTCCAATAAACCAAATGCAAAGATGTAAAAATACGTCAAAGCCGGATCCGGCGGTCTGGACTCTGCCCGCAGAATACTGTGCTCCCGGAACAAGAAAATAATCACTACCACCAAGGTAGAAGAATCGCCAACCAACCTACAATCAAGAAAGACGTCCAACTTACGCGCCTCACCGGACAGCGGTGGCAAGGCGAGGAAACGTATACTGCCGTTACATAAACTAACTCCCAGGGCAGGTAACTGGGGCGTTAGCAGCCACCAGGCAGGAAAATACCGCTGGTGGAACTTAACAATTGTAACAAGCTGAAAGCAGTAAATAGTAATTAGAAGCCCAGGAAAGATCAGATCCGCCTTGCCCAAGCACTCCACTCGCTGCTCCTTGCCTTAGCGACACTACGAGCAGCAATACGAACCCAAGTCACTGGAGAATCGCGAAATTTCACAATGGTGGAGGTTTGTGTGCTCGAATTCAAATGCACTCCACTTAAAACTTGCAGTATCCGGTTTCGACGAGGTCGTGCACCCTCGTGACCACAGCCCTTCGATCCAGCAGTCCATGCGCGCCGCCAGCGGTCCCGGCGTGGTCTCGCTCTGCGTAGACCTGGCTCCTCCTGCGTCCCCAACGGAACTGCTCACTCACGCGACACGGAAGAACGACGACGTCACCCCAAAGATAGGGCCACAGTTACTACATACCGATAACCGCCGCTGCTGCCACTAACGGACAGGCAGCGCTTGCGAAACCAAGTGGCGCCAGTCAACACAAGAAGAAGACAAACAACCGCAACCATGTCAACTAAACGATACAGTCTGGCCTCTAACAGAGGACGGAAATCTACAACAGCACCTACGTGAACCGGAGCACGGCTCAAAATACTTTCTGACTACAATGCACCACTGAATTTGTTGAATTCCATTAAACCGCTGTGCGATAATCCTAAAACTAGTATCAATGAGAACTTATTTTGGTTAAACTGGAGGCCACCAAACCCTTCGAGATATACAGGACATCCCATCTTACTCTGCCACCTCATATATTTCAGAAAAGAAACGATGTGCGAAAAATGCAATCGGCCAGGGATACATCTATGCCAGCGGCTCGCACGAAGGGTAGGCACCTCGATGCTGAAGTACTATCGCAATACAGTTGGACAGCGTCTGCAATAAAAAAAAAAAACATTCAACAGCGAACATCGCATACATATTTCTTTATTTAAAGCAACACGTTTCGACAGACTTTGCTGTCATTTTCAGGTGTTAAAAAATCTTTTGTTACAGAACATGTTCACTCTACATTTGACCTTAACGCCAAGTTGTCACGTGGATAAAAATCAGCACTTTATAAAAGGTTTGTCATAAATATTTTAGTAATGACAAATCTTTTATAAACGTCGCTTTTGGAAGGAGTTGGTCAAGCAGCAAGTATGGTCTCACGACTTACATTGTCTTCCTGAGACCATACAGTCCTCAGCAATTTAGCCATTCTCGTGCAGTCATTTCTTTTATAAACAAAAAGAAATCAAACTGTAATGAGTAGGCATCCAAATCACAAAGCAAACTTAATAAATTCGAATATGAATAAAACCTGTGTAAAGAAGCAAAGGAACGTCTTTAAGTTTTTAATAAACCAAGTGAAAGCAGTAAATCTGTGAATACCAGCCAAGTAAACTGAATGTTAGTTTGCATTCGTAAAGATAAGACTGCGGCGCTTAAGTCTGTAACTAACGTACGCTTTCCAAAATACTTATTTCACTGACGTACAAAAACATTCAAAGAAAAAAAGTGAAATATAAATAAAACCTGTCGAAAGAAGAAAAGCAAACTCTGAAGATCTTAATATACAAAACATCAGTAAATCCGTATAGCCTAACCAAGTAAAATTGTTCCCGGTTTGTATTCCTAAAGATAAGTTTGTTGTGATTAATTCTGCTGCTGACGTAAACTTCCCAAAATACGAGCAAATATGTCACTGAGTTAAAAAAGCGAACAGCGTCATTTATTCTTTCTTGAAAGTACTACGAAACTAGCAGCGCTATCTATTTGTGCTTTGTTGTACTACTCCGTGATGATTAAACTTCCAAAGCACTAAGCTGAGCACAAAGATTTGGATAAAACTTTAAATTAGTTTTTTTTTCGATTCTGATGAAATGAGGCTATATATGCCTCCAAAGCTACGCTAAATTTGCCCCATGAACATGTAGTAGTTTTGGCGGTACAAGTTACCTGTGAAAGCCCATGACGATTGGTCTAGTAGTCGTAGAGATTAGCGTGTTCAGACAGGCAAGACAGTTTTATTATTAATATAAAGCTTATAGATAGATCGCGATAAAGATTGTTTAGCTAAATAACGGTGGCTACTGAAATCCTGAAGGAAACCAACAACATCACTACAGAGGACGGCTACTAGTTCGCAACGTGGTACGACGGGCGGCCTGTGATGCTGGTCAGCGGCATCGCCGTACACTGCTGCGACCGTCTGAACAAACAGCGCATGCTCAACTGGCGCCGTCTCTCCGCCACTAACAGCACAGGAACAGCCGATGCTTCGTGGGTAACCCACGAATAGTCTGCCACATCTTCCCTCAATCTCTCCAAACAGGTGCTATTTTAGGATCAGAAAATCGAAGAAATGTGACATCCACGGCCTTACGACACCATTAGAAATTTAATATAGCGTGCGCCACAGATGTGGAATGGCTCTTCTGAAAGAAAAAATGATTGATAAACAGAAATTTAAAGTAGCACGAGATGGTAGAGGGGAAAATCCTGTGACTTCCTGTTACCGATTTGGAAGGCGCCGTTTCGTATGGAAGTCGTAATTTACAAATGGAAAGGAGGTCATACGAGATATCAAAAAGAGAATTCCACGAGGAACACAATGGAGTCTTTAGTCGAAGCGTAGCCTTACTGATTCTCGATTTAGGCTACATGATGTGTCCTAAACAGTTCTCATTATTGATGTCTGGCCAACTTGTTTCCTGCAAGATGCGGCGAATATTGCGCTCTGGGCTCTCACTGAACGATGCCGGGATAGCGGTTGATGTTGCTTCATCCGTAGACGTTTCCAGTCCCCCAGATTGCGGTTTGCTTGCAACGGAGCTATTTCCACGGAAATCGTCGGTCAGTTTCACGTCGGTGGTCTGCCTTGTAGCATTGCTTGAAATCCTCTGCGACATGACAGATGATCGTCTCTCCTGTTATCCAGGTGATTTCAGTCCGTTCGGATCGTGTTCACACCATCTACTTTAACACTGAAACGTCCCCTTTCAAAAATTATGAATGAATGTGCTGGTAAACTCCTACGTAATTTCATTTTCAAACAGCTGAGCAAAACTGAACGTACTCAGACAGTTCTCTCTCTACTTCTTCTGATCGTCACTAAACTGATACACAATATTTTTTAGCGCAACACAATCTGTCTTTCAATAATCCCTACAAAAGAATACCCCTGACTAACAATAACCTACACCTTTTATGAATCACTTACCTCACAAAAATCTTCGTTAATCGAACTACTGCAATACAGTGAGCGCCAATACTGCCACCTAAATTAAAGATTCTAACTACTGAAGGCACTAACTACTATAGGCGTAGTTATCAAATGAAAGATTTTGATAGGGAACAAACAATGTATTTACATTAATAATGTTCAAAAGCCATCATATATATATATATATATATATATATATATATATATATATATATATATATATATATATATATAATCAATTCATGACATCCATCTTTACAAATTTCCTTTTTCTGGCGAACACCACCAACGCTACGCGCTGTTTACATCCAACTGCCCAACAGTACACAAGCGAATATTCCAACAATGAGTCCAACCAGCCACAGACTGCACACAGCGCAGTCAGCGATTTTCATACAGAGCACTACATGACATTACCAACATAAAACCAACTTAAAACATCACCTATACAGAAGTAATATCTTTCGTAACTGTAGACTGAATAACGTTATGCTCGAATGAATTACTTCGTTTTTCGTATGTAATTCTCTGTTTGATGCATATAAAGACATTCTCTCCATTCCAAAATTACGAGCTGCATCAAAGACAGCGACATCCAAAATACCCACCATATTGG
The DNA here is from genome assembly GCF_021461395.2 of Schistocerca americana. Taxonomy (NCBI): domain Eukaryota; kingdom Metazoa; phylum Arthropoda; class Insecta; order Orthoptera; family Acrididae; genus Schistocerca; species Schistocerca americana. Next base: position 273,010,983 of record NC_060126.1, on the reverse strand, counting down.
TAACATTGCCTGAAAGGTTTCCCCATCCTCTATCTCACACCTTTATTGGACGTAATTAGTCTCAGCCGTGATGCTTCACGCCACGAATTCCTATCCTGTGCCGATCTCTTCATCCCAGAGTAGCAAATTCCTTTCCTGTGCGGATCAGTTGATATCACTTGCACCCAACGTCCTCCATTTATCTACTCGATATGTTACTATCACTGCCTTCTCCAACACATCTAACCCTCTAAAACTCCGTCTACAACAGTGGAAGCTATTCTCCGATGTCGCAACGCATGCCCTAACCATCTGACCCTTCTTGTCAGCGTTTTTTTCCATCTTCCTTTCCTCCACTATTCTGCGGAGAAGCTCCTCATTTCTGACCAAATCAGTCTACCTTCCAACATCGTTCTACAGAGTTGTTCTACAGGGAATCCCAGAAATTCTGTGACAATCTTCGACGGATTGTAGAGGTTGTCTTGAGGAACAAATCGAGGATAGCAACCTGTGTTCTGAAACTTCATCCAACGACGCTACAGAGCATCGAAGTTATAGGCGCCGGCACCTGCCACTAGGCTACCCTTTCTGCAGCAAACGTGACTTCATATGCTGAAGAACAGCAGGTGGAATATCTCGTAATGTTGTCTGTTATTCAGTAATCGCGACTGACTGCCACGATAGCCACTGGAGAAGGTGGAGCTAACTGCTGCGTAGAACTGCCTTCTCTCCTATGAATGCCTTGCTCTGTTGTCTCAGTGGATAAAGGTTTCGGATACAGGCTCCATTTATACGAGCGTGAGTCAAATGAAAACATTAAATATTTTTTTAAATATTATTTATTGTGCATAAGTGGTACAAAGCTGTATCACTTTTCAACATAATCTCCCCCACGCTCAATGCAAGTCCTCTAGCACTTGAAAAGTGCATAAATTCCTTTAGAAAAAAGTTCTTTTGGTAGTCCGTGCAACTACTCATGTACCGCGTGGCGTACCTCTTCAACTGAACGGAACTTCTTTCCTCCCATTGCGTTTTTGAGTGGTCCAAACATACGGAAATCTCTTGGGGCAAGGTCTGGTGAGTATTTTAGGAGTCAGTTGCCGTGGCACCCATCTTGCAGACACTTTGTGAAACTGGAGCACATCGTGCACAATGTGGTGTGCTGACCCATGACTAATCTTTAAACATGCTGCAGTGTCATTCAGTGTCACTTGCCGGTTTTCCTTCACTATTGCTTCAACTGCTGCAATGTTCTGTGGAGTCACAACTCGTTGTGCATGACCTTCACGAGGAGCATCTTCCACTGAAGTCACACCATTTGCGAACTTCCAACTCCATTCGTAGACTTGCTCCTGTGCGAAACATACATCACCGTACTCAACCTTCATTCGCCGATGAATTTCAATAGGTTTCACACCTTCACTGCGCAAAAACCGAATAACAGAGCGCTGTTCTTCCCTGGTGCAAGTCGCAAGTGGGGCGACGGCATGTGTGCATCTGCACTATGCTGCCACCTACAGGCCATTCCGCACGCTGTTTGTAGCACGCTTACCAACTTACAGGATAATGGCCCGAAATTTCTATTTGTTATTACAAATTTAAGGTTTTCATTTGACTCGCCCTCGTATTTTAGTTTTCTCCTGGAACCCTCTGAAATACCCAGCACTTTTCGGTATACCAGAGAAAAATAAACTGCAGATGAAAACCCGTTTTCAAAACCATCATCCACCAAGGCAACAGATTATCACATTCATAGGATACAAGGCTCCTCTATGCAGCAGCTAGTCCCATCTACTCCTCTGGCGATCGTGGCAGTCAGTCGCGATCTCTGAATAAAAAACAACATTGCGAGGCTTTCCGCCCACGATTGGCCAGCGTATAAAGTCACGTTTGCCGCTGAAGAGGTGATCTAACGCCAGACGCCGACGTCTATAACTTCGAGGCTCTTAGGGTGATTAGATTATGCTTCTGAACACGTGATCGTATACTCGATTTGTTTTTGCTCAAGGCAGCTCTACAACCTGTCGTATATTGTTGCAACATTCATGCGACACCTTGTAAAGCACTACATCTCAAACGCTTCGATTCTCTCCTTTTCCGGTTTTCCACAGTCCACGTTTCACTGGCAAACAATGCTTTGTTCCAAACGTGTTTTTTTTTCAGAAATTCTGTTCTCAAACTGATCCCCGAACTAGGTGCTAGTAAAATTCTTATGACCAAGAATACTCTGCTTGTCTCTTCTGGCCTTCTTTTTGTGTTCTCTTTATATCCCTTTCATACATCCTCTTTAAGGAGCTCCGGAATGCCCTATACTTGCAATGTTAAAATAACGCTTATAAATTACATCTTTCCTCACAAAGTATTTGAGGTAGGAAGTTGAACTTTTTACAGATTATTTATTGGAATATGGGCTACAACTTGACACAGGGATTTTACAAAATTTTAGTTCAGTTATTAAAGATGATTTTTTTTCAATTGTAATGAAAATTCACAACATTTTTTTGCAATTTTTTATTTATATATTCAAAAATATACAGTTTTTTGGAAAAAGGCTGTGCTAAATTATGCAGAAGGTACTGTGTAACATTTACTGAAAGTTTGAAACAAATATGTTAGGAAGATCCTTAGAAAACATGTAATTAGTATGAGAAAATAAAAGTTTTGGGAATCGGGCGACAAAGATTGGATTAACTTTTTAGTGCATTCCAGGTCCATAGGATGGATTATCTTCATCCTCTGCAAACTCCTCCTCCAGCTTCCTCTTGTTCCTCCTCCTGTTTACTCTTGCTTGTATTTCTAGACTCTTTACAGCCCTGTCTGCAGCCCGAAGGCATTCCTTGTCTAAAGCAAGCATCGCTCGTTGTTGTGTTTGTAGATTTTGCTGCCATTTTCTTCAGTTGCAGTTACTGCAACACTGTTCCAAAAGGTGGTCATGTATGAGCACTTATCACATTTCAGTTGTATTTCACTAGCAAGTCCTACGTGCTTTATTATGGAGAGTTCCAGACCAACTTCACTACAATGAATACATCTTACGCAGTTTGAAAAAATTCCTTTGAGAACCGACATATCAAATATTTCATTCACATCCGATTCGCCCATAAAACATTCATAGTTTTCACTCATTGAACCAAGCTTCTTCTGTGAAGTATTTTCTTTCCCACTTTGACTGCTATGGGCAGGTATACTTGAGAGGTTAGGTTCACTCACTTGGTTATCGTCTTTATGGTTTACAGTAATAACACATACCTTTGGCTTTCCAACATTTCTCCTTTTCTTAAAAGCCTTCAGAGGATTTCTAATAACTTTACTTTTACTCATTATTATACTTCAACAAAACAGAGACTCAAGAAACAGAATTAATTACGAATATTTTCGAGATAACGACAGAGTAAATAATCATGAAACAATCGACAATCACACCAGCGATATATATTGAACCATCACAGGTTAGCCACAACACATACTTTATCTCACATCACTAAAATGTACCTGATGAACACGGACGTTAATAATAACACCATTTGACAGCAGTTTAACAGCGCCACAGTGGGTCACGCCCATGTAGAACACATTTCAAAAAAAATTTAAAAATAGTTGTAGTCTTCGGAATTGAATAAATTATATATCTATTAAAAGGTAATAGTCTGCAGATTCAGAAAACGCAAAAAAGTAAAAATTGAACTTTTCATGATTTTGAGCCTTTCCGGAGCCCCTTAATCTGAGCACTTCATTCTCGGTCTTCCATTCTTATTATTCCCTCTTTGTTTCTGTACATACGAGGTGCGACAATAATGTAATGAGACTGATTTTCTTTGCAAGATGTGGCAACCCTGCAGGCCATTGACCTTGGTTTATAAGCTGCTTCTAGTCCAAGCGGCACTTCGATGCAACTGCTCAGTCATGGGTTGTGCTGTAATAAGTTAACATTTGTTTGTGTCTCTCGTCACAGAAATGGAACCGCATAGTATTGCTCAATAGCATGCCATTTCTTTTTCTGTTAAACCGCGACGACAACTCACGGTAAGCTTCAGAAGGCTTTTGGAGAGGAGGTTATGTCAAGAGCTCAAGTTTTTCGGTGTCATAAAATGTTTAGTGAAGGCAGAACGAATATTGAAGAAGAAGACCGCAGTGGACGACCATCAACCTCACGGACGGATGGCAACTTGGCCAGGGTGCGTGAACTCGTACGATCTGATCAAGATTATCCGTGAAAATGATTGCAGAAGAACTGAACATCAATCGAGAAACGGTTCGTCTAATAATAACTGAAGATCTTGGTACGAGAAAGATTTGTGCAAAAATGGTCCCCAAAAATCTCACACCACAACAGCGAGAAACATGGAAAAATGTGGCAGCCGGAAAAAATGTGGCAAACGGAAATCAATCCAGAATTGTTGAGCCGTATTATCACTGGTGATGAAAGTTGGTTTTCAGTACGACCCAGAGACAAAACGCCAAAGTTCGCAATGGTGCTCAAAGGGATTACCCAGACAAAAAAAAAAAAAAAAATACAAATGGCTCTGAGCACTATGGGACTTAACATCTGTGGTCATCAGTCCCCTAGAACTTAGAACTACTTAAACCTAACTAACCTAAGGACGTCACACACATCCATGCCCGAGACAGGATTCGAACCTGCGACCGTAGCAGTCGCGCGGTTCCGGACTGAGCGCCTGAACCGCTAGACCACCGCGGCCGGCAGACCAAAAAAAGCTCGCGTGTCAAAGTCAAAAGTGAAATGCATGCTTGTATGCTTCTTTCATTCCAAGGGAATTGTTCATAAACAGTGGGTGCCTCCTGGAAAAACAGTTCAACAATATTACTACAAAGAAATTTTAGAAAGACTTCTTAAAAGAGTTCGTGTCCGTGTCAACATTGCTGATAATTGGATTCTGCATCACGATAATGCGCCATCCCATACTGGACTGTCAGTACAGCAATTTTTAACCTCAAAACAAATTTCAGTACTACCACAGCCACCTTATTCACCAGATATCATTCTGTGCGACTTTTTTCTATTTCCAAGAGTCAAAACGGCGGCCAAGGGACACCATTTTCAAACAACACAAGATGTCCAAAAAGCTGTGACGAGGCTCTTGGAGGATATTATAGAAGATGAGTTCCAGAAATGTTACCATCAGTGGCAGAAGCGCTGGAAAAAGTGTGTGCAATCAGAAGGGAATTACTTTGAAGGAGACAGCACTAAACTTGACTAAAACGGTAAGCAGCATTTTTTTTTCACATCAGTCTCATTACTTTATTGTCACACCCCCTACTGTACATTATCCAACTTTCACTATAGATTACACCCATTTTATGAGAGGTTTGAACATCTTGCACAATTTTAAATTGTCTAGTGCTATTTTTACAGTATCCAGTCACGTTAATATGAATACCTGTCAAAATGCCAATAAACCTCCTTTTGCAGTGCGGACAGCAGCTAAAACACCTACTTGGGCATCATCATTTGTTGCAGGTCGTGGTTGATGTTTCACATGTGGCTGAACACTCCCTGTTTCTTTAAATAACGTAACTATCTGGCGAACGGTCCGGACACTTGGATTATTTCGTCCAGGATACCGAGCAGCATACATAGCACACGCCCGTTGGGCATTTTGATCACAATAGCCATAGATCAACACGATATCGACCTTTTCCGCAATTGGTAAACGGTCCATTTTATCACGGGTAATGTATCACGAAGCAAATACCGTCCGCACCTACTTAAACGTTTGTGACTATTACAGCGCCATTCATCAAAAAGCGAAAAAAGTGGTCCAACTGAAACATTCATATTTCTTTGCGTACTACAAGAATATATAATAAAAATGGGGGTTGCTACTTAAAAAAAAAAACGCGGTTGATATCCGTTTGACCTATGGCAGCGCCACCTAGCGGGCCAACCATAGCGCCATCTGGTTTCCCCTTTTCAAGCTAGACGAGTTTCGTTCTGTGTAGTTTTTTCGTTTGATGTTTATTTCGTGAGATAGCCCGGTCACTATCAATGGACCACCCTGTATACTCTAAGACCTTGGGCAGTGCAGGAAGACTTCAATAGGTTGGTAATCATAGAGTGTTGTAGCAACAAGTGTTGTAGCAACTTACTTTATAGGTATGGCTTAATTAGTCCACATTTCAGGGCTCGTGTTAAGCACTTGTGATTAAGTAGTGGTTGAAGATATTGTTACAGCAGGCAGTGAAGAGTCAATATATGGCCTTTTCGAGGTTACTGCATGTGACACGCTTTAGATAGAATTTTTCTTGGCTACAGTCATTTACCCACATGAAGTAATCAATGAGTTTCCGTTTAGTTTTCAGTTCAGTTGTGGTTGTAGGTAATGTGAGGTCCCGGTTCGGTTCTTCAGATGAGACGGCGGGATCAGGTGCAGCTTTTACTTTGCTTGTACCAAGACCATTCAGGTTTTTCCATAGGGCAGCTGATATGTATCTGTTGTTAGTAAATGTATAGACATGGCCGGGTTTATCAGTCCTCACAGGATGACTGCTCTATTCCGCTTCTCCTTGTAAGCAACATAATATTCAATTGTAGGTCGTTGTATGTATGCCCACCGTGCAGCTCTCTGAAATTCATGAGCTATTTCATTTACTAGCATTCGTCTGAGTCGCACACAGTTCTCGTATGTCACAAGTTTTGGCGTTATAAGAGGGGTTATTCCGTGGGACGACGGCGGAGTGTCGGGCAGACAGGCCTCGATGGGCTCTGAGGGGAGCACCGGGCAGAGGCGGCGCTATCGCGGGGTCAGCCGGGGTTGATGGCGGGGGGTGGCGCCTAATGCCGCATTCGCGTGCGCCGGTCCGCGCTCAAGCGGCGGCGGCCACCCCTCAGAGCGGGCCATAATCGCCGTAAATTTTAATGCAGCCTGGGGAGCGCCTGGGCTGGCGGAGGTCGGGCATTGCCGTCGGAAAGTATCGTCCGTGCTGTGTGAGCCGTGTAGCTCATTTGTCTGCGCTACTTTACTGGCCTGTGCACGTTGTACATTGCTGACCACTAAAGCAGCAACACTGTGAAGACGGCATGCCACAACCGTCAAATTGACACCGCGTAAACTTTATGCTAGGATATGTAAATGATTAGCAATTCGGCGCTACTGCACGGATTAGGCAGTAGTAACCTCTATATTTTCTGTATGTAGGGAAACATGATGCAAAAGATTTATCGCTCAGAAATTGCCTTTTGATATGCGTTGTTTCTGAGTAGAAACAGTAACCACTACTAGCACGTGCAACATGTCGAGAACCAAACGGCTGTGAGATATCGAGAATGCAGTTTATCGTTCCTGAGCGTGCCACGTGCGACTAGCGCCTGAGGGAACAGACATATTTTTCCCTCTGTTGTGCAGAGTCGGGGTAGCCGAGTGGGCTGAGGCGCCAGGTCACGGTCCGCGTTGCTCCCCCCGTTGGAAAAAAAATGTTCAAATGTGTGTGAAATCTTATGGGACTTAACTGCTAAGGATATCAGTACCAAAGCTTACGCACTGCTTAACCTAAATTATCCTAAGGACAAACACACACACACCCATGCCCAAGGGAGGACTCGAACCTCCGCCGGGACCAGCCGCACAGTCCATGACTGGAGCGCCTTAGACCGCGCGGCTAATACAGCGCGGCCCCCCCATTGGAGTTTCGAGTCCTCGCCCGGGCATGGCTGTATGTTTGTCCTTAGGTTAAGGTAGATCAAGTAGTGTGTAAGCTTATGGACCGATGACCTGAGCAGTTTGGTCCCATAAGACCTTACCACAAATTTCCAATTTGTGCAGCGTCTTACAGCTATGAAGACTGGTGTTTATGATCCCACTATATTGCTTCTAAGACCGGTCGGGATCCCACAGCTGTCAAGCTAAAATGCAATCGTTGGGCTCAGTTGGGTGACAGTGCATTCCAGGATGTCAGTGTGTTTCATGCGACCAGTGGCCGAGACGTTAGACGTATTGTTCGCTCAGTCGTGCATCATCCTACAGCTACATTACGTACCTCGAGTCACGAAGTGGACCGGTTTTCAGCAAGACAAGAATCCACACCGACGGTGCTGCGACGTCTGACTGCCAATGACAGCATGACAGTCATTCTTGCTACTTCCCTCTAGAAGGAAGCACAGCATTGGGAACACGAGTGGCACTAAATCTTCTTTTCAGACTAGTCCCGATTCTGTGTACCACATGACAATGGGTGTGGAGATTATGGGAGAACGAACGTTGTCAGATAGCACAGCAACTGGGGAAATGTTATAGGACGGCACTCGCTGCAGTTCATGACCATCTTTGGTTCACATAGTCGCTAATTTGGACCTAATGCGATACAGTAATACCTATATCTTGTACTGTTGTTGTCATTTCACATGTTCCATTCGCAAATATAGCAGGGGAAGAACTAATGTTTATATGCTTCCGTAGGAGCCCTGATTTCTGTTAACTTGCGTTTACGGCCCGCACGTAGAATGTAGGTCTACACTGGCGGCTATAGAACCGCTCTGCAGTCGGCCGAAAATGAAGATTCGCTAAATTTTCTCGATAGTGTCCAGGGTTTCCCATTTCAGTTCACGAAACTGAAAGGACTCTGTTGGATTCCTTTCATGTTAATTTCTTAAATCTGTTGTCATTTACGGCATACATTCCACTTCTAAATTTACTGTGGTGTCTCTGACTCTATCTGGGAGGTGACTGAGCACTGGAACGTGTTACTTTTACACGTAATCAAGAACGATCTGTCACACTACTACACTTTAAAACGCAGTTTATATGTAATTCATGTCACACAGTCTCATACGGAACCTACATCCGCTTTCTTTTATACAGTGTATATAGTAAGATACTGTCATCCCCGTTCCCCTCTGTGTGAGAGGATGAATGAGCAAATGTATTTCTAGTTGCATGCTTGATGGTAGCAGACAAGCCTGTCTGCTAGAGAACAGCAGGACCAACGTCAGAACAGGTAGCTACGCTTTCTAAAAGCAAAGGAGTTTCTATTCTTGGTATGGTCCTGTCCGTCCCTTGTCATGTTGGTTTAGGAAGCTGCCTCACTGGTCACTTCAGTTTGTATCTGTGAAGCACCCTCGGTAGGGGTCCACCACAGTCTGTCCGCGGCGAGCGTCTGAAGTGGTAAGATCTCCGGCTAAGCACGTCTCTGCTAAGTCTGTAGGATAATGGATTTCTTACGTTAATCACCTTTATTTCAGGTTTAGATCTAAAATATGTTATCTTAAATTGCAACGCAGTATAACTCGAGTTTGAAGTTCAGAATATCTTCCAGTAGTTGCTTTGTCACTACTTTGTGAGTAAAGTGGAACCACGTGTTGATGATCCGTAACTCTAACTAAGATGTACAAGCAATGATCACACGCACGGCACAGCGGACACACCAGGAACCGCGGTGTTGGCCGTCGAATGGCGCTAGCTGCGCAGCATTTGGGCACCGCCGCCGTCAGTGTCAGCCAGTTTGCCGTGGCATACGGAGCTCCATCGCAGTCTTTAACACTGGTAGCACGCCGCGACAGCGTGGACGTGAACCGTATGTGCAGTTGACGGACTTTGAGCGAGGGAGTATAGTGGGCATGCGGGAGGCCAGGTGGACGTACCGCCGAATTGCTCAACACGTGGGGCGTGAGGTCTCCACAGTACATCGATGTTGTCGCCAGTGGTCGGCGGAAGGTGCACGTGCCCGTCGACCTGGGACCGGACCGCAGCGACGCACGGATGCACGCCAAGACCGTAGGATCCTACGCAGTGCCGTAGGGGACCGCACCGCCACTTCCCAGCAAATTAGGGACACTGTTGCTCCTGGGGTATCGGCGAGGACCATTCGCAACCGTCTCCATGAAGCTGGGCTACGGTCCCGCACACCGTTAGGCCGTCTTCCGCTCACGCCCCAACATCGTGCAGCCCGCCTCCAGTGGTGTCGCGACCGGCGTGAATGGAGGGACGAATGGAGACGTGTCGTCTTCAGCGATGAGAGTCGCTTCTGCCTTGGTGCCAATGATGGTCGTATGCGTGTTTGGAGCCGTGCAGATGAGCGCCACAATCAGGAGTGCATACGACCGAGGCACACAGGGCCAACACCCGGCATCATGGTGTGGGGAGCGATCTCCTACACTGGCCGTACACCACTGGTGATCGTCGAGGGGACACTGAATAGTGCACGGTACATCCAAACCGTCATCGAACCCATCGTTCTACCATTCCTAGACCGGCAAGGGAACTTGCTGTTCCAACAGGACAATGCACGTCCGCATGTATCCCGTGCCACCCAACGTGCTCTAGAAGGTGTAAGTCAACTACCCTGGCCAGCAAGATCTCCGAATCTGTCCCCCATTGAGCATGTTTGGGACTGGATGAAGCGTCGTCTCACGCGGTCTGCACGTCCAGCACGAACGCTGGTCCAACTGAGGCGCCAGGTGGAAATGGCATGGCAAGCCGTTCCACAGGACTACATCCAGCATCTCTACGATCGTCTCCATGGGAGAATAGCAGCCTGCATTGCTGCGAAAGGTGGATATACACTGTACTAGTGCCGACATTGTGCATGCTCTGTTGCCTGTGTCTATGTGCCTGTGGTTCTGTCAGTGTGATCATGTGATGTATCTGACCCCAGGAATGTGTCAATAAAGTTTCCCCTTCCTGGGACAATGAATTCACGGTGTTCTTATTTCAATTTCCAGGAGTGTAGCAACTTTTTTTTATGTTCAACCCACGTGGGGTGTACTTAGTGAGACCAGTACCACGTGCCTATACCATTGTTTGACCCATCAGGTTAATAGTAAGACGATAGTAACCAGTTCAAGGTTTTTCTTTTGTAAATTGCGTTTTGATGTAATTTATTTTAATTATCAAAATTATTGTGGAGTTACACTCATTGTGTAAACCAAGTTGACCACATGAAGCATGTGGTGTAATCATCAAAGTAGCCCTCAGCTATTGTTTTCGGGAAGATTTCACAGAGAGTTAGTATGAATTTAGTATACCAGTGTGTGGTAATTTCATGACGGACAGGATTGCGTTACGAACGTAACTTCTTTGGGTAAAATTGAATCGGTTGGTTGTGGTTAATTTCCTCTTGCATATGTTTCAACGTTCTTCGTGTGTTATTTTATGAATGCAGTGTTGTATGCAGTCTCCCAATCTTGGCTCCATATTTGATGTGTTCCGTAAGATTACAAACTCACATTTTCACAATCCTAAATAAGGCACCAGTTTAGTTATGAATCAAGTTTAATATGCTGAAATTTTAATGGCACAATGATCAATGTTAAAATAAATGTCCAAATATGAACTGATCTATTTCTTTTTATTTCAATTCTCTTTTATATATATATCACCGGTTGTCGTAAGATGACTATTAAAAGATTATAATTAATGTTAGACTGGTTGGGAATTTGGTAAGCTAGACTGGATACCTGGTGAAACAGTTGCTCAGTAACGCAAGGTTAACTTCCCCAGATAGCTCACAGCTTTTAACCCGCTTTTATTGTCTTGAATATCAGCACCACTTTCAGAACAGCTTAATTACAAAATATCTTCGTAATACTAGGGTGTTCATCGAACCTACTGGTAACAATTCTAACAGCATACACCTCAATTACTTCGATGTATTTCTTTAATCCGACTGGTGGAGGTCTCAAACACTCGAACAGTACTGAAGACTGGATCGTTCTAGGTTTCTATACGCGATCTCCCTTGAACATGAGTTACACTTACGTAGAATTCTCCCAATAAACTGAAGTCAACCATTCGCCTTCTCTACTACCATCCGTAAATGCTTGTTCCATTCATAGCGCTTTACCACATTAAGCTTGGATATTTAATCAACGTAGATTTGTCAGGCAGCACGCCACTAACATGTATTCGAAAATTGTTTTTCCTATTCGTCTGGATTAGCTTACATTTTTCTGAATTTAGAGCAAGTGCCTAGTTATCAGGTCAACTAGAAATTTCAATCTCTTTTGATCCATCCACAGGGGAAGCCGGCCGCTGTGGCCGAGCGGTTCTAGGGGCTTCAGTCCGAAACCGCGCTGCTGCTGCGGTCGCAGGTTCGAATCCTGCCACGGGCATGGATGTGTGTGACGTCCTTAGGTTAGTTAGGTTTATGTAGTTTTAAGTGTAGGGGACTGATGACCTCAGATGTCAAGTCCCATAGTTCTTAGAGCCATGAGAACCATTTTTAGGCAGGGGACATCAGCTGGTTAAGCAACTGTCGATGTCAATAAAATTCTCCAACAGCGGTGTAAATAAGATGTTATTTTATTATATTTTGAGGCAACCAGTTTCGGCATTCCAGTATGCTATGTTCAGGCCCCATATGCATGTCTCAAAATGTCATACAGTGCCATATATCACTGGATTTCGCGAATTCAAACCGTTTCACAAGTACTTCGTTCGAAGACTTGGTAGCTACCAAGACTTCGGGAACGAAAACAGGGCCTCGGCTTCTGCCACGCTGATAGCAATGTGGGTGCTGTGGACGTCGCTCATGTTAGTTTGCTCCCAGCAGAAGAAATCGAGTCGGCTCTTTGGCCCTAAGGCACAGTATATAGCCATGTCGCGGAAAAATGGACGCAATTCGGAACATCTTTTCCTAAAGGGAGACTGACAGGTCCGGATTGAACTTAAAAACCTTTATCATATCTATATCGGCGGTTGCCGTGCCATTGTCATTTGCGACGGGCAACCGAGGACATGTTCCGGATGTGGGAATGCATCCAACGCCGGATCATGCCTCTACCGCCCCCGGACATAACGCCGCCGTCGCAAAATTTTTAAATGTGTGTGAATTCCTAAGGGACCAAACTTCTTAGGTCATCGGTCCCTAGACTTCCACACTACTTAAACTAACTTATGCTAAGAACAAAACACACACACATGCCAGAGGGAGGACTCGAAACTTCGGTGGGAGGATTCGCGTAGTCCGTGATATGGCGCCTCAAACCTCGCGGCCACTCTGCGCTGCCCGCCGTCGCAGCCGACACTGCTCCCCGTGACTTACGTTGCCGCCCTCAAGCATGCTGTCACTTCACCGTCTTGGTGAGCGAACGCAGCATCCTCCGATCCGGCGTGAAGACGAAACACTCGTTCTACGTATTGCGGACGCTACTCCTACAGCACCGCCCCCATCGACGGATGACGATGTCCATAACGATAAAATCGTGATAGACTCGTTGACCGTTTTTATATTATTATTTTTTTTTACTTTAGTTTAGTTCATGTATTAAATTCCTTCTCATACAGAATCTCATCAAGATAGCGACTAGCTCAACAATACATACATATACATCTTCGTTCTTTCACGGCTAGGCCGCGGTGGTCTCGCGGTTCTAGGCGCGCAGTCCGGAACCGTGCGACTGCTACGGTCGCAGGTTCGAATCCTGCCTCGGGCATGGATGTGTGTGATGTCCTTAGGTTAGTTAGGTTTAAGTAGTTCTAAGTTCTACGGGACTGATGACCACAGCTGTTAAGTCCCATAGTGCTCAGAGCCATTTAAACCATTCTTTCACGGCTAATCGGCAAGATCTGAATCATAGATAGCAGAGAAGCTATTCCATGGAGTAAATGCACGTTCCAAGGAATAATAGGGCTTGAAACTACTTTGCATTGATAATCATCGTATATTAAAGTTTAGGAATCGGTAAGATAAGAAGAGGTATTTCCAGATATGTACTGAGTTATATAATTTATAAAAAATTTCTGAAAATATCGCGGAGAGACCGCTGCAAGAGACATTACACCGTGACAACTCCGGCCTTTGGGCCAGAGCGTCGTGAGTCGCTGTCTTCGTCTGACACAGAACGTCATACCAGAAAGTAACTATCCCCAGACCGCCGTTAGCGGAGGCGCAGAGCAGAATACGTTGAGTACCGCCCGCCGGGGCATGAGGTCACTACCCGCCAAGACGATGCTCCTGTAGAAGCAACCGCCGCTGACTGCAGCGTGGGAACACAGAACGGGACGGAAGAAGTTTCGTTCGTACCCACAACTGAACGATCAGACATCGATCCGCGAAACGGACGCAGCCGTCCGCAGGCTGGAGCGCAGGCGCCCATCCCGCGCCCCAAGATGGTCTTGCTCTGCGATGAAAAGCCTAGGGAGAGGACGATGACGCCACGGAAGTTACACCGACAGGGACCCCGCCGGTGGCGCGCCACTTTTTGGAACGGTTCCGGCCGAAGGGTTGGGGATGACCAGAGATGACGATGCAGCTTAGCACTCAACAGACGTTACCCAACTAATGAATAACTTCATACCCGCAATTTGACAACAAGCTTATATCATCGCCACTATTAACCTCAATACGATTGGAAGAACTATGAAGAACCATCCCCTACGAGAGATGCTTCGTGCTTAGGGTACTGACGTCGCTTTATTACAAGAAGAGCGTCTCGTGTCCATCTCCAATTTCTATGGTTATGCAACATACACTCCTGGAAATGGAAAAAAGAACACATTGACACCGGTGTGTCAGACCCACCATACTTGCTCCGGACACTGCGAGAGGGCTGTACAAGCAATGATCACACGCACGGCACAGCGGACACACCAGGAACCGCGGTGTTGGCCGTCGAATGGCGCTAGCTGCGCAGCATTTGGGCACCGCCGCCGTCAGTGTCAGCCAGTTTGCCGTGGCATACGGAGCTCCATCGCAGTCTTTAACACTGGTAGCATGCCGCGACAGCGTGGACGTGAACCGTATGTGCAGTTGACGGACTTTGAGCGAGGGCCTATAGTGGGCATGCGGGAGGCCGGGTGGACGTACCGCCGAATTGCTCAACACGTGGGGCGTGAGGTCTCCACAGTACATCGATGTTGTCGCCAGTGGTCGGCGGAAGGTGCACGTGCCCGTCGACCTGGGACCGGACCGCAGCGACGCACGGATGCACGCCAAGACCGTAGGATCCTACGCAGTGCCGTAGGGGACCGCACCGCCACTTCCCAGCAAATTAGGGACACTGTTGGTCCTGGGGTATCGGCGAGGACCATTCGCAACCGTCTCCATGAAGCTGGGCTACGGTCCCGCACACCGTTAGGCCGTCTTCCGCTCACGCCCCAACATCGTGCAGCCCGCCTCCAGTGGTGTCGCGACCGGCGTGAATGGAGGGACGAATGGAGACGTGTCGTCTTCAGCGATGAGAGTCGCTTCTGCCTTGGTGCCAATGATGGTCGTATGCGTGTTTGGCGCCGTGCAGGTGAGCGCCACAATCAGGACTGCATACGACCGAGGCACACAGGGCCAACACCCGGCATCATGGTGTGGGGAGCGATCTCCTACACTGGCCGTACACCACTGGTGATCGTCGGGGGGACACTGAATAGTGCACGGTACATCCAAACCGTCATCGAACCCATCGTCCTACCATTCCTAGACCGGCAAGGGAAATTGCTGTTCCAACAGGACAATGCACGTCCGCATGTATCCCGTGCCACCCAACGTGCTCTAGAAGGTGTAAGTCAACTACCCTGGCCAGCAAGATCTCCGGATCTGTCCCCCATTGAGCATGTTTGGGACTGGATGAAGCGTCGTCTCACGCGGTCTGCACGTCCAGCACGAACGCTGGTCCAACTGAGGCGCCGGGTGGAAATGGCATGGCAAGCCGTTCCACAGGACTACATCCAGCATCTCTACGATCGTCTCCATGGGAGAATAGCAGCCTGCACTGCTGCGAAAGGTGGATATACACTGTACTAGTGCCGACATTGTGCATGCTCTGTTGCCTGTGTCTATGTGCCTGTGGTTCTGTCAGTGTGATCATGTGATGTACTCGTATCTGACCCCAGGAATGTGTCAATAAAGTTTCCCCTTCCTGGGACAATGAATTCACGGTGTTCTTATTTCAATTTCCGGGAGTGTACATAATACATGGTGATCAGAGTGGCAGTGGTGCGGCAAAACCAGTGCGCGACGGTATTCCGTCGAAGATGAGACTTACCTCCCCTCAACCAGGGCGCTGGCGATCATCGTCTTGGGTGTACGTATTATTGACGTGTATGTTCCATCGGGAACCAACAAACGCCACGAAAGATCGCAGTTCTACTCAGGGCAAATTATCCCCCCCCCCTCGTCCTCCCCCCTCTTTCTTGGTCGCTACGATCATTATATCGTAGACGATTTTAACTGTGTGCTCCACCCCAAAGGCCAGGTCCCACACTTTCGACTTGTCAAGAACTTCGGATATTTGTGCGAGGCACGTGTCTCATTCATACCTGGGAGAAAGTGCAATGTGACCGCCCCAGACACACGTTTCTTGCTAGTCACTCGGTCAGTCGTCTTGATCGCATTTACACGATGTGATCAAAAGTACCCAGACACCTGGCTGAAAACGACTTACAAGTTCGTGGCGTCCTCCATCGGTAATGCGGATTTCAGTATGGTGTTGGCCCACCCTTAGCCTTGATGGCAGATGCTACTCTCGCAGGCATACGTTCAAGCACGTGCTGGAAGGTTTCTTGGGGAAAGGCAGCACATTCTTCACGGAGTGCTGCACTGAGGAGAGGTATCGATGTCGGTCGGTGAAGCATGACGCGAAGTCGGCGTTCCAAAACATCCCAAAGCTGTTATATAGGATTCAGGTTAGGACTCCGTGTAGGCCAGCCCTTTACATGGACGTTATTGTAGTGCAACCACTGCGCCATAGGCTGTGCATTATGAACAGGTGCTCGATCGTGTTGAAAGATGCAATCACCATCCCCGAATTGCTCTTCAACAGTGGGAAGCATGGAGGTGCTTAAGACCTCAGTTTAGGACTATGCTGTAATAGTGCCACGCAAAACAACAAGGGGTGCAATCCCCCTCCATGAAAAACAGGACAACACCATAACACCACTGCCTCCGAATTTTACTGTTGGCACTACACACACTGGCAGATGACGTTCACCGGGCATTCGCCATACTCATACCCTCCATTGGATCGCCACGTTGTGTACGGTTAGTGAAGCAGTGGCTGCGAAAGTACCACTGATAAATTTATAATTTAGCGTAATAGGTAATAAGGAGGGAAAATGAGGGAGTTCCAGCCACAGAACAGAGCGTATATTTTCTAATTTAGTTCCTTTTTCAACGCATTTCTGAGAAATGAAGGGTGAATGGTAGCAAACGCTGATATGCGGATCCAGGGTACTCTCTTTTAGCCAGCTTTTTTAATTTGAATGCTTTATGCACTTACATTGGACATCGATTTATGTATATAGGGCTTGGTTTTGTAGCATGTTGTAGATTGGTTATCACTGAACTCTTTTATTTTATCATGCTCGAAAGCATACTCATATAGAAAATATAACGATTTGTTGCGACAGTTTTACATAGCGTGGAGGTGAGGCCTCTTATGGATTGCTAGTTTGTGGTCAGGATTGTGTCTGGTCAAGCCGCTAGGGAAGATACCCATAAATTCAGTCAATATGCACTAGACATGGCAACAATTGCACACAAAATGCCACCGAGAAAGAGATTGGACCACGGGAACGCGAAGTATTAAAAGCATACCAAATTTCGCATTCCTAACCCACCGAGCTTATAGAAAATACGAAAAATAACCCAGTAGGCGGTACTGGCGCTTCAAAGATCAGTTTTATTCGTTCTGTAGTTTTGAGGGTAAATTTAGCAAATGAACTTTTAGAGTTGAGCTAATGATTCTGGGCTGTTCTGAGAAATATTCTGGCCTCCTGCATCATGGCTGCGACCACTCGGGTCGACCAAGGGACCTCATCATATTTCTACCACAAAGAAAACGGAGTAAATAATTCATAACACGTGTCGTGAGGCAGTTAACATCTCAGCATGATGCGGAGAATGGATGTGCTTGCCACACGAAAACATGACAAGCTACCTGTAGTAATTAACACAAAAGTGGTCCAGAACATTCATGCTCACCAAATGTAAAGAATAAATAAAAAAGAAAACCCACTGATGATGGCACAGTGGTGCCGAAACATGTTTGGGTAGTGAGAAAAACGGTGTTTAGCGTAACTGGCGGACCTCAAATCCCAAAAATTTTAACTGCAAACGCGGCCAATACAAGGAGCTACAAATCAAAAGATGGATAAAATTGATTTATTAAGTTCATTTGGTAACACAAATCGCCTACGATCATCTACACTCGCATTATTCGGAATACAGTGCATACGTGGAGCGCAGGGAATAAGTCCCATGTACCAAAACGAAACACCTATTACAATTCTAATATTTGGTCCGGAAATATAACCATTCGCTAATATTTAACATTTAACACGAGTTTGTCTAAATACGATGTAGAAATAAGCGTAGACACTTTAAAACCCATGAAATCCTTATCACATGGCACGAAACAAAGGAGAAGCACTTTTACTACATTTTAAACGGATTTCTGGCTGTTGCTGTTGTTGTGGTCTCCAGTCCAGAGACTAGTTTGATGCAGCTTTCCATGCTACTCTACCCTGTGCAAGCTTCTTCATCTCCCAGTACCTATTGCAACCTACATCCTTCTGAATCTGCTTAGTGTGTTCATCTCTTGGTCTCCATTTACGATTTTTACCCTTCACGCTGCCCTCCAGTACCAAATTGGTGATCCCTTGATGCCCCAGAACATGTCCTACCAACCGATCCCTTCTTCTAGTCAAGTTGTGCCACAAACTCCTCGTCTCAATTCTGTTCAACACCTCCTCATTAGCTTTGCCATCTACCCATCAAATCTTCGGCATTCTTCTGTGGTACCACATTTCGAAAGCTTCTATTCTCTTCTTGTCCAAACTATTTATCGTCCATGTTTCACTTCCACACATGGCTACACTCCATACAAATACACTCCTGGAAATGGAAAAAAGAACACATTGACACCGGTGTGTCAGACCCACCATACTTGCTCCGGACACTGCGAGAGGGCTGTACAAGCAATGATCACACGCACGGCACAGCGGACACACCAGGAACCGCGGTGTTGGCCGTCGAATGGCGCTAGCTGCGCAGCATTTGTGCACCGCCGCCGTCAGTGTCAGCCAGTTTGCCGTGGCATACGGAGCTCCATCGCAGTCTTTAACACTGGTAGCATGCCGCGACAGCGTGGACGTGAACCGTATGTGCAGTTGACGGACTTTGAGCGAGGGTGTATAGTGGGCATGCGGGAGGCCGGGTGGACGTACCGCCGAATTGCTCAACACGTGGGGCGTGAGGTCTCCACAGTACATCGATGTTGTCGCCAGTGGTCGGCGGAAGGTGCACGTGCCCGTCGACCTGGGACCGGACCGCAGCGACGCACGGATGCACGCCAAGACCGTAGGATCCTACGCAGTGCCGTAGGGGACCGCACCGCCACTTCCCAGCAAATTAGGGACACTGTTGGTCCTGGGGTATCGGCGAGGACCATTCGCAACCGTCTCCATGAAGCTGGGCTACGGTCCCGCACACCGTTAGGCCGTCTTCCGCTCACGCCCCAACATCGTGCAGCCCGCCTCCAGTGGTGTCGCGACCGGCGTGAATGGAGGGACGAATGGAGACGTGTCGTCTTCAGCGATGAGAGTCGCTTCTGCCTTGGTGCCAATGATGGTCGTATGCGTGTTTGGCGCCGTGCAGGTGAGCGCCACAATCAGGACTGCATACGACCGAGGCACACAGGGCCAACACCCGGCATCATGGTGTGGGGAGCGATCTCCTACACTGGCCGTACACCACTGGTGATCGTCGAGGGGACACTGAATAGTGCACGGTACATCCAAACCGTCATCGAACCCATCGTTCTACCATTCCTAGACCGGCAAGGGAACTTGCTGTTCCAACAGGACAATGCACGTCCGCATGTATCCCGTGTCACCCAACGTGCTCTAGAAGGTGTAAGTCAACTACCCTGGCCAGCAAGATCTCCGGATCTGTCCCCCATTGAGCATGTTTGGGACTGGATGAAGCGTCGTCTCACGCGGTCTGCACGTCCAGCACGAACGCTGGTCCAACTGAGGCGCCAGGTGGAAATGGCATGGCAAGTCGTTCCACAGGACTACATCCAGCATCTCTACGATCGTCTCCATGGGAGAATAGCAGCCTGCATTGCTGCGAAAGGTGGATGTACACTGTACTAGTGCCGACATTGTGCATGCTCTGTTGCCTGTGTCTATGTGCCTGTGGTTCTGTCAGTGTGATCATGTGATGTATCTGACCCCAGGAATGTGTCAATAAAGTTTCCCCTTCCTGTGACAATGAATTCACGGTGTTCTTATTTCAATTTCCAGGAGTGTACTTTCAGAAACGACTTCCTGACACTTAAATCTATACTCGATGTTAACAATTTTCTCTTCTTCAGAAACGCTTTCCTTGCCATTGCCAGTCTACATTTTATGTTCCCTCTGCTTCCACCATCATCAGTTATTTTGCTCCCCAAATAACAACACTGCGTTACTACTTTAAGTGTCTCATTTCCTAATCAAATTCCCTCAGCATCGCCCGACTTAATTCGACTACATTCCATTATTCTCGTTTTGCTTTTGTTGATGTTCATCTTATATCCTCCTTTCAAGACAGTGTCCATTCCGTTCAACTGCTCTTCCAAGTCCTTTGCTCTCTCTGACAGAATTACCATGTCAACGGTGAACCTCAAACTTTTTATTTCTTATTCGTGGATTTTAATGCTTACTGTGAATTTTTCTTTTGTTTCCTTTACTGCTTGCTCAATGTACAGATTGAATAACATCTGGGAGAGGCTAAAACCCTGTCTCAATTCCTTCCCAACCAATGCTTCCCTTTCATGTCCCTCGACCCTTATAACTGCCACCTGGTTTCTGTACAAATTGTAAACAGCCTTTCGCGCCCTGTATTTTACCCCTGCCACAATCAGAATTTGAAAAAGAGTTTTCCAGTCAACATTGTCAAAAGCTTTCTGGCTAATAAATTGAAAAATGAGCCCGGTTTCTGCAATAGACTTACCTACTCAACCTAATGCTGCAAAGAAAAATGGATTAGATAACACATAATACACTGTGACACCTTTTCCCAGCGAACTCGAGACAGACGCACTGAAGGCACGTCGACTCACTTACCCGCCTTCTTTCACTCTCTTCGAAAATGGCGGGCGTCCGGATGCCCTCCTGTGCCTAGTGGAGGGGATGGCCGAACCAATTGGCTATGACGAACCTCACCACTACAAATCGGAAGTTTTCGGACTAACTTTTTGTCACGACCTACCCGTGTTCCGTCTCTGTCACTACCCCACAGAAATGAAGATGGCACTACTACAGAAGAGCACTACTACAGAAGATTGAAGCCTTTCCGTAGAATAAATAAAAGAAATAATGATTGAACTTAATGCGTTTAGACGATAACCTTCCCGTCTAGAATAAAATAATTTATCTTACTTTCCGTCTAAGAATAGAAAGAAAGAGAATTCAACTTTTTGTGCCTTGCATCTTTCCTGTCTGGACTTGCTTTTGACAATGTGCCTGATCTGACAGTCTTTAGCGTACACAATGTTGTACGCCTTGTGCCTTTATTGGTATCAATATTAATGTGACTGATCAAAAGAAGATTATTTCGACGTGAACACATAAGCTTACGCCGCGGCCCTTAGTACTGGTTGTCTATGCAGGGAACCTGAAAACATACATATATATTTTCCTTACCTTTTATTTTACTGGTTCACCTCTGGATAACTCCATCTGACTGCATGTCTGAATGTACTCACTCTGACCTATTGTTGATAATTATTTGGGTTGGCATTCATTTACTAGGATTGCAAATATGTGAGCTGTAACTGTACTTATTATTCATTTGCTTTTTTGCTTGAAGGTACTGGTGCAAAATTCAATGTCATTATTAAATTTTTAAAAAAATGAGAAAACTCAACAAAAGTTAAATCTTGTGGTTACTGGGTTCAATGAAAAATAATTCGATATTGACTGAGCTAAACTGATCCACTCTGAAAATGATTGAATATAAATTTATAACTCTATACAATGATTCAATTTATAAAACTTTAGTTTGGGAATCGTTTACGTAAAACAGATTAAAAATGTAACAACGAACTTACAATATGCAGTTAGTGCTTAAATACCTTTGCTGTGTTCAAAACGTCGATTTTTAATAATTCATAAATAATTACCAATTATTATTCTTCAAGTAATATATAGCTGGTGGTGAACAGGCACACCGCTCTGTCTCCACACACACACACCTTCACTGCACAAAGGTTGACTCAAGGGTGTTCTGTCGACAATGCTGCGCGCTTCTCGCCGCGTTCCCTGCGTATCAACGCGCGGGCTCTCCCGCCAACAAAGAGCTTGGTGAGGATACTGCACTGTCACCATCGATATGCAAAGAACTTAGATAAATTTTACAAAAGATTTTTCTTAACGTTTTTCTTACACACTATAATTGTTAATTACATATTTCTTAGGTTATAAATATTTTTCATCAGTTTATTACTTTGATTTATTTATGTTCTGGCCTGGTTGATTTTCTATTGACATATTTCAAGATGCTCTAACAAGCTTACCGAACGAGGTGGCGCAGTGGTAGCACACTGGACTCACATTCGGGAGGACGACCGTTCAATCCCGCTTCCGGCCATCCTGATTTAGGTTTTCCGTGATTTCCCTAAATCGCTCCAGGCAAATGCTGGGATGGTTTCTTGGAAAGGGCAAGGCAGACTTCCTTCCCCATCCTTCCCTAATCCGATGAGACCAATGACCTCGCTGTTTGGTCTCTCCCCCCAAACAACCCAACCCAACCCAACCTCTAACAAGATTCGTCAGCTACGTTTGAGTTACAGATGACCACCCTTCAGGAACAAGTGGGAAGAGGGTGTGGGATACATTTCACTTGCACGCAAACACAAAGACACCACACACACAAAATAAAAATAATAAAAAACATGCACTGTATTCTTTATAAAATGCATCATCCATTGACATGGTGGTTGCGCAGCGCCCTCGGCAAGGCCGCGACGTAATAGAAATTGGCAGAAGAGCCGCCTGATTAACTATTTCCCGATGACGAAAGTTTGGAAACGGACGAGCAGAGAATTTTTCTGCTTATTATTATGGAGCAGCAAGCTATTCAAGATGAGTGGGCTATGTGCTGGCCCTGGGTTTCCACCCTCTCTTTTCTCCCATCATCATTAAAAGTGATTCCGCTGCCGCTGCCTATGGATCTTATGCAACCTGCAAGACCTTCGAATACCACGTATGAGAGTTTCGTATTCTACCACTCGCAAAGAGTAAATTTTATGTCCCAAGGAAAGAAATTAATAGAGCCTTTTTGCAGGAAATTTAATGAAATTCAATTTTGTACTGTGATACGTTTTCGCTGAGGCCATAGTATTCGAATCATTCAAGAAAAACGCACCTGTAGGTCGCTTTTGTACCTTCTTCTTGAATAATTAAAAAACTAGTGCCTCTAGCAAAAGTGTATCCAAGTGAAAAATTTAAATTTCCTAAGAAGAGAACTTTTCCATTTTTTCTGTGGGACCGAGAATTTACATATTACAAGCGAGAGAATTTGAAAATCTTGCACGTGGTACCTAAAGGTGTTATCGGTTGCATATTATCTAGCCGGCCGCTGTGGCCGAGCGGTTCTAGGGGCTTCAGTTCGGATCCGCGTTGCTGCTACGGTACGGTCGCACGTTCGTATCCTGCCTCGGGCATGGATGTGTGTGATGTCCTTAGGTTAGTTAGGTTTATGTAGTTTGTCGCGTCCCGGCACAGCCTCACTATACCAGAATGAAGTACGAACTGTGTAGCGCAATCGGGACGTTAACGACAATGGGTTAGTTATAAATTGCTGTCAACCTTTATATCGGAGATGAGAGGGAGAGAATCTCCTTCATTTGAAGCAAATTAGTTTCCTGAAAATAGGTTACAGAATTGCAATAGGCGGAAAAGATTGGTTAGTTTCTATCACGTTTATTCTCACATATACTAATGTGAGGTGTTGGACCATAAACCCTCGGACTTGTTACTTCAAAGCTAATTGCCGGTACTTATAATAAACAAGTACAAAGCAATCACTTGTTCTTGGTTAGCACTGAAATCTCTCTAAGTAATTGAGACAAAGACTGACAGCCTCTGTTCAACACTATTCCAATGAAACTCTAAAAATCCTACTTAACCTGCAGTTCCTGAGTGTCCACCAGAGTCTATCACCGTCTTCTCGTAGTTGAAGTCTTTATCAGCTGTATCGGCTGCTATGGGCCTACTCGGCCCCGCTGGCGTCTCGCTGCGGAATCTCCAAACTGCCGGCACTGGCTCTGAATCTGCATCTGAATCTCTGCTTCCAGCTATTCTGCTGCCTGGCCTTTTATTTCATTTCTCATGTACTTGGGTGCGCACGAGTTAATTTGTTTCACACGACCCTTTCATTTCTAAGTGATCAGATTGCACAAGAATGCCTATGGTTCCACACGTAACTCTCGTTTCTAGCTGCACACAACGTAATTTGGTTCCACACGAGTCTTTTCCACACGTGACTGACACTCTCTCTTGCTGTATTATCGCCCTGGTGTTTGCGTCTTCCATTGCGCAATTTTGATTCATGCTGCTTCCTCTGGCAGGAAGTCAAACACACAGTTAAAGATCAACAAGCCATACTTGACAGCCTCCGCCGCTTATCTTGTCCCTACGTCCTGGTGGACTATTTCTTAATGTCGGCTGGCTGTTTGCCTATGGAGCCTGGTCTCTTATTATGGTCAGAAATGCAAGAATAAAAATTAAAATTTTCTACGGTCACAACAAGTTCTAAGTGTAGGGGACTGATGACCTCAGATGTTGAGTCCCATAGTGCTTAGAACCATTTGGACCATATAGCATATCCGTAGGGGCAGCTCAATCATCCCGCATAAGGCAAACTTGACACACACAAACCTGTTAGAGCCGTGTACACGTATCAAATTTACTTAACATGCGTATCTCATTCTGTTGTGACGTAACAAGACAGCTACGCCACACTGAAGTAGCTGAAAGGCACGCGTAATCTCAAGTAGGCTAGATAGAGCTGCTGGAATACTTAACTTTTAATCCTTGTTGTATACATCGTTCCTGATGAGACATTTCATACGATAACTATCAAACTATGTAAGGCTAATGGCGCCTTGCTAGGTCGTAGCCATTGACTTAGCTGAAGGCAATTCTAACTGTCACTCGGCAAATGAGAGAAAGGCTTCGTCAGTGTAGTCGCTAGCAAAGTCGTCGTACAACTGGGGCGAGTGCTAGTCCGTATCTCGAGACCTGCCTTGTGGTGGCGCTCGGTCTGCGATCACACAGTGGCGACACGCGGGTCCGACATGTACTAAATGGACCGCGGCCGATTTAAGCTACCACCTAGCAAGTGTGGTGTCTGGCGGTGACACCACACATTCTGTGCATAGAAAAGGTACCGGCGTGTGTGAAAGATAGGAAAAGCCTTTCCGATTAGACAGTTGAATCTCTTCCTCCCTGCGATCCGTGCCACACGAATTTGCTTTTACACAACAAAAGTTTCGAGTGTTGGTTGACTTCGAGCCAGAGTGGACTCCCGCTCCGCTACGTTCCTGCGACAGTTACAGCGCTTCCGCAGAACCTGGCGACTGATTCGTAGCCGGCGTCAGGCTTCAGGCGTGGGTGCGGCCGTCCAGCAGAGAAAAACGCAACGCATGGCTAGTGTGGCGCCGAGCCGGCCAGCAAATTAATTACTGCATCGATCGCCTGCGCCGGCGACGGCCGCGGCGTCGCCGTGTCGCCAGTAAACACGGCTGCCTGCCGGCACAGCTGGCGCCGGGAACTCACTGCACAGTGGCGAACCAGCGGGCTTGGCACGAGGACGGCAGCGAGCTCTGATCACTGGTTCACTCTCTCTAATGCCTAGATTCACAGGCCGTATTAGCACCAGGCAGGGCATTGTACCCCATGAAGAGTGACCATGTTCTCAGGGACCTCCGGTGTTGCCTCACTCTTTCTTTAATCCACAGATGAATATAATTCTTTATATCCAAACGAACACCTAGATTTTCCCCTGAACTCAGAGCCCCTTTGATTTAGCTGTCTGATTATAAACGTAGCATAAAGAGGAGGAATTCTGAGGAGAGTATTACGCTGCTCTAGCGATCATGAGAAAGGCTATTACAGCTGCCATGAACTGTAAGTAGGCTGTTTAGGTTATTATGTTGGTAACGCCACGTAGCGCTCTGTATGAAAATAACTGACTGTGCTGTGGGCGGTCTACGGCTGGTTGGCATTCTTGGAATATTCGCTATTGTAGTGTTGGGCAGTTGGATGGGAACAGCGCATAGCGTTGCGCAGTTGGAGGTGAGCCGCCAGCAGTGGTGGATGTGGGGAGAGAGAGATGGCGGAGGTGTGAGAGGTCACTATAAGCGGACGTTCTGGACGTGTGTCCGCCAGGAAAAGGAAATTTGTAAACATTCATGCCTTGAATTATATATATATATATATATATATATATAATTCATGGCAGCCATTGGCATACATGGCATCAATTATATATAATATATATAATTCATGGCATCCATCTTTACAAGTTTCCTATTTCTGGCGGACGCACACACGCGCGCGCACACACACACACACACACACACACACACACACACACACACACATATATATATATATATATATATATATATATATATATATATATATATATATATATATATGGACATTATTAAGGCGAATGCATTGTTTGTTCTCTGTCAAAATCTTTCATGTGCTAACTCTGCCTATCGGTAGTTAGTGCCTTCAGTTGTTAAAATCTTTTATTTAGCTGGCAGTGTTGGCTCTCGCGGTATTGCAGTAGTTCGAGTAACGAATATTTTTGTGAGGTAAGTGATTCATGAACGGTATAAGTTATTGTTAGTCAGGGCCATTATTGAAAGTCAGATTGCGTTGCGCTAAAAAAAAAATATGGTGTGTTAGTTTAGTGATGATCAGAATAAGTAAAGAGAGAACTGTCTGAGTACGTTCAGTTTTACTCAGCTGTCTTTGTATCAAATAATGTAGAAGTTTACCATCGCAGTAATTCATAATTTTTCTAAGGGGACTTTCCAATGGGGCAATTACGCCCTCGCTGCTAGTGACAGGGTGCGCCAGAAGCTCCGAGGACATTCTACTGTTCTTAGGTAATTTATATACACTGAAGTCATGCGATACTTCCTAATATCGTCTCGGACTTCCTTTTGCTCGGTGTAGTTCAGTAAATCACACTTGGCGTCGACCCAACAAGTCGTTGGAAGACTGCTGCAGAAATGCTACGCCATGCTGCTTCTGTACGTTTCCATGATTGCGAAAGTGTTGCCGGTGCAGGATTTTGTGCACCAACTGACCTCTCGATTGTGTCCCATAAATGTTCGATGGGATTTATTGCGGGCAATCAGGGGGGCCAAATAATTCAGTCGTATTGTCCATAACGATCATCAGACAGCTGTGGCCCCATGATATGACTCATTATCATCCAAAACAATTTCATTGTTGTTTTGGAACATGAAGTCAATGAAAGGCGGCAAATGGTCTCCAAGTAGACGATCAGAACCGTTTCCACTCACTGATCGGTTCAATTGGACCAGAGGACTCAGTAAATTCCATGTAAACACGCCGTTACGGATCTCCATCACAGTGTCTTGATGACAACTTGGATCCATGGCTTCCTGGGATCTGTGCCACACTCGAGCCCTACCATCGTACTATCAGCTATTACGAACTGAAATCGGGACTCATCTGACCAGACGACGGTTTTCCTGCCGTCAAGGGTCTAACCGATATGGTGACGAGCCCAGGAGAGGCGTTGCAGGCGATGTTGAAGGAACTCGTTTTGGTCGCCTGCTGCCATAGCCTATTAACGCCATCTTTCACCTCAATGTAATAGCGGATTCGTTCGTCGTACGTTCCGCATTGATTTCTGCAGTTATTTCATGCAGTTTTGCTTGTATTCTAGCACTGACAGTTCTACGCAAACGCCAATGCCCTCGGTGGTTACGTGATGTCCGCCGGCCTCTGCGTTGTCCGTGGTGAGAGATATTGTCCGAAATTTGGTGTTCTCGTCACATTTTTGACACTCTGAATCTCGTAATATTGAATTCTCTCACTATTTCCGAAACTGAATGTCCCATGCGTCTAGGTCCAGCTATCATTCCGCGTTCAAAGTCTGTTAATTTCCGTCGTACGGAAATAATCATGCCAGACACCTGTTCAGATGAATCACCTGATTACAAATGACAACTCCGCTAGTGCACTGCTCTCTTGTACTTTGCGTACGCGATACGACCGTCATCTGCATATGTGCATATCGCTACGCGATGACTTTTGTCCCTTCAGAGTAAAGAAAGTTCAGCTCAACTGTGTCAGTCAAATAAACCCACCCATCAACTTCTTAATGATATACCCGCCATGCCACGTAGATGAGAAGCTGCAAGTCAAAGGAACAACGACTGCTAAAAACCTTCAGTTTAACCATTAATTGTATAGATATATAGATAAACTACAAGCAGATTCACTGAGAGAAGGCACGGGGACAACAACAAAAAATGGTTCAAATGGCTCTGAACACTATGGGACTTAACATCTGAGGTCATCAATCCGCTAGAATTAGAACTACTTAAACCTGACAAACCTAAGGACATCACACACATCCATGCCTGAGGCAGGATTCGAACCTGCGACCGTAGCAGCAGCGCAGTTCCAGACTGAAGCGCCTAGAACCGCTCGGCCACAGCGGCCGGCAGGGAACAACATACTAGACTCTAGACTGTCTACGCAACTCCATAACTTCCTTTGACATGAGTAAATGTAGCGCTTTAAGATTACTAGAGTCAAACTCAGTTTAATATGAGGACCTACTGTGGGACGTCTGACCCCAGTTCAACAGAACAACATGTGAGTTGCAGACTCACTCCATAAATAATGAGAATCGAAAATTCAGTAACCGAAATAGAAGTGTAAAACTGCTAAATTAAGAACAATCGAGGGGCGCTTCATCCTTGGGACAAACTAAAGAACGATGCTGAGGTTCGCAGTGCAGCCAGTATACTTTCTTCCACAGTCGGTGCTCCTCCAAGACGGCTGGTCGGATCGGGAAACAGCAGTAGACTCCTTACTCCCCGAGGCTAACGAAAATTTTGGGGAGAGAGCTTTATGTTCGTGCTACCAACACCAAACATGCAGTTCCTCCGAGTCTTTACGAAAATACACTGAAGTGCCAAAGAAACTAGTATAGGCATGCGTACTGAAATACAGACATATAAACAGGCAGAATACAGCGCTGCGGTGGGCATCATCTACATCTACAAGGATACTCCGCAAATCACATTTAAGTACCTGACAGAGGGTTCGTTGAACCACCTGCGCAATTCTCTATTATTCCAATCTCGTATAGCACGCGGAAAGAACGAACATCTACGTCTTTCCGTATGAGCTCTGATTTCCCTTATTTTATCGTGGTGATCGTTTCTCCCTATTTAGGTCGTTGTCAACAAAATATTTTCGCGTTCGGGGGAGAAAGTTGGTGATTGGAATTTCGTGAGAAGATTCCGCCGCAACGAAAATCGCCTTTCTTTTACTGATGTCCAGCCAAAGTCCTGTATCATTTCACTGACACTCTCTCGCATATTTAGGGATAATACAAAACGTGCTCCCCTTCATCGAACTTTTTCGATGTACTCCGTCTGTCTTACCTGATAAGGATCCCACACCGCGCAGCAGTATTCTAAAAGAGAACGAACAAGCGTAGTGCAGGCAGTCTCCTTAGGAGATCTGTTACATTTTCTAAGTGTCTTGCCAATAAAACGCAGTCTTTGGTTAGCCTTCCCCACAGCATATTCTATGTGTTCCTTGCAATTTAAGTTGTTCGTAATTATAATTCCTAAGTATTCACTTGAATTTACGGCCTTTAGATTTGACGGATTCATCTTGTAACCGAGGTTTACCGAATTCCTTTTAGCACTCATGTGGATGACCTTACACTTTTCGTTATTTAGGGTCAACTGACAATTTTCTCACCTTATAAAGGCAACGCCTACATAAGACAACAAGAGTCTGGCGCAGTTTTTAGATCGGTTACTGCTGCTGCAATGGCAGATTATCAAGATTTAAGTGAGTCTGAACGTAGTGTTGTAGACGGCGCACGAGAGATGGGAGACAGCAACTCCGAGGTAGAGATGAAGTGGGAATTTTATTGTACTACCACTCCACGCGTGTACCGTGAATATCAGGAATCCGGTAAAAGACCAAATCTCCGACATCATTCAACGTCACAGAAGTGCAACCCTTCCGCAAGTTGCTGCAGATTTCAATACTGAACCATCAACAACTGTCAGCTGGCGTACCATTCAACGAAACATCATCGATATGGGCTTTCGGAGACGAAGGCCAACTTGTGTCCCCTTGATGGCTGTACGACAAAAAGCTTTACGCCCCGTCCGGGCCCATCAACACCGACGTTGGACTGCTGATGACTGGAAACATGTTGCCTGGTTGGACGAATCTCGGTTCAAATTGTAAAGAGTGTGTACGGGTATGGAGACAGCCTCATGAATCCATGTACCCTGCATGTCAACAGGTGACTCTTCAAGCTGTTGGACGCTCTTTAATGGTGTGGGACGTGTGAAATTGGATGGGGATCCTTGATATGTCTAGATACGGCTCTGACAGGTGACACGTACGTAATCATCCTGTCCGATCACCTGTACCCATCCACGTCCATTGTGCATTCCGACCAACTTGGGCAATCCCAGTACGACAATGCGACACCCCAGACGCCCTGAATTGCTACAGAGTGGCTCCAGGAACACTCTTCTGAGTTTAAACTTTTCCGATGACTGCCAAACTCTATAGACATGAACATTACTGAGCATATCGGGGATGTCTTGCAACGTACTCTTCAGAAGAGATCTCCGCTCCCTCTTACTCTTACGGATTTATGGACAACCATGTGGGGTTCATGACGTCAGTGCCCTCCAGTACTACTTCAGACATTAGTCGAGTTCATCCACGTCGTGCTGTGGCACTGCTGCGCGATCGCTGGGACAATACACGATATTAGGCAGGTGTACCAGTTTCTTTGGCTCTTCAGTGTATACCACTGGCGAATGAACCATTTCATGAAACACTCGGGGTAGCTTCCCACGCATGCTTCAAATTACGGGAAGTTAACGCAGCTATGGATCTTAATTCATTTGATACAGTGGATATTTCATGAATCATTCCTAATCGAGGCGCTTCTCCTCTTCTGAAATAAAACTGTGTGTGTTCATGTAATAGCGTAAACAACATGTGAGAATTAATTGGTTGTGATATCACATATAAACGAAACTAAAAACGTTTAAAGGTACGCATGTTGGAGTGATGACACCGTAATGATAATCCTTATATACAGTGGTGCGCAAAATTTAAGATCGAAAGTAGCGTTTGCATGATGTGGCATTGTCAAGCAACACAGTTTGATAGAACTTGGACCATACATAAAAACAACTGCTACAGTAAAGCTCAGAAGGGAATTGTAAGCATTATGCCAGGAAACGGACAGAAATGAGGCTTTTATTCAAAGACAATGATTACACTGAACTCACCGCGAAAAATGAAGGTCTCCTGACATTAAAAAATGTGGTACATGGCCCTTGATATAAGATATGGTCACCAGAAACTCTGCAATGAGCTTCCATGATGGCTACAAGTTTGCTAGGGAGTCCTTCTAGTAAGGCGTCAAATTCCTCCACTATTGCGATGGACAACTTGTGCGAAGTTTTCGGTGCACATGGATGAGATGCAGTATATCCTTCTCTATTAAGGCCTATTCCACTTTCGCTGTTAGATGCAGTCGTGGATTGTCATCCGTAAAAATGAAGTCAAGGCAGAATGCAACTCTGAAAAGACGCGTATGGGGAAGGAGGGTCGTGTCAGAACAACATTGACCAGTGAGTGTAAAGTGTTCAAATATTTGGAGGTCAGTACTTACATGAAACACTGTGCCTCCAGCAGCTAGGAGAATCTAAAATTTACTAACGGAAAGAAAATCTTAAAAGCCCCTACCACAACACCTAGAGGCGTAGTGTTGCATGGATTTTTTTTTTTTTTTTTTTTTTTTTTTTTTTTTTTTTTTTTTTTAGGTCTTCTCACTGGTTTATAGCGGCCGCCAGAAATTCCTCTCCTGTGCCAACCTCTTCACCTGAGTACCACTTGCAACCTACGTCCTCAATTATTTGCTAGATGTATTCCAAACTCTGTCTTCCTCTTCAGTTTTTACCGTCCACGGCCGGCAGCTCCCTCTAGTACCATAGAAATTATTCCGTTATGTCGTAACGGATGTCCTACCATCCTGTCCCTTCTTCTTGTCAGTGGTTTCCCTATATTCCTTTCCCCGCCGATTCTCTGGAGAACCTCCTCATTTCTTACCTTATCTTGATGATGTCCCATACTCCGAGGGGCGTATGGGACGATGCGGGAGACCCGCACCGCCGTACTAGACAAGGTCCTAGTGGAGGTGGTTTGCCATTGCCTTCCTCCGTAATGGGGATGAATGACGATGATGAAAACGACACAGTACCACCCAGTCATCTCGAGGCAGGAAAAATCCCTGACCCCGCCGGGAATCGAACCCGGGACCCCGTGCGCGTGAAGCGAGAACGCTACCGTAAGTCCACGAGCTGCGGACGTACCTTTCAGTCCACCTAATTTTCAACAGTCGTGTGTAACTTCGTACCTCGAATGCTTGGATCCCCTTCTTTTCTGGTATTCCCACAGTCCTTGTTTCACTACCATAGAACGTTGTGCTCCAAACATACATTATCAGAAATTTCTTCCTCAAATTAATGCCGATGTTTGCTACTACTAGACTTCTGTTGACCCGGAATACCCTTTTTGCCAGTGCTAGTCTGCATTTGATGTTCTTCTTGCTCTGGCCGTCGTTGGTTATTTTGTTGCCTAGGTAGCAGAATTCGTTACCTTCATCTATTTCGACGATAAGTTTCTCGTTATTCTCATTTGTCCTACTTCTCATTACCTTTGTCTTTCTTCTATTTACTCTCAGTCCAAAATTCTGTACTCATTAGACTGTTCATTGCATTCAGCAGATCCAATAATTCAAATGGCTCTGAGCACTATGGGACTTAAGTACTGAGGTCATCAGTCCCCTAGAACTTAGAACTACTTAAACCTAACTAACCTAAGGACATCACACACATCCATGCCCGAGGCAGGATTCGAACCTGCGACCGTAGCGGTCACGCGGTTCCAAATTGACGCGCTTAGAACCGCACGGCCACACCGGCCGGCAATTCTTCTTGGCTTCCACTGAGGATAGCAATGTCATCAGCCAATCCTATCATTGATGTCTTTTCACCTTTCTTTAATTTTTCGTAATTGCTTCTTCAAAGTATAGATTTAACAGCTGGTGTGAAAGACTACATTCCTGTCTTACAGTGTTTTTAATCCTAGCTCTCCTACCCTTATTGTTCCTTGTTCTTGTACGTGTTCTATATCATGCGCCTTTCCGTATAGCTTCCCCTATTTTCCTCGGAATATCGAATCTCTTGCACCATTTTTACACTGTCGTTTGTTTTTTTTTTTTTTTTTTTTTTTTTTGAGGGGTGGGGGTGTCGGTAAGTCCTATGAACGTGTACTGATTTTTCTTTAGTCTTACCTCCATTATCACCCGGCAACGTCAGAATAGCATCTTGAATGCCTTTATCTTTCCTGAAGCCTAACTGATCGTAATCTAATAGATCTTCAATCTTCTTTTCCGTTCTTCTGAATATTATTCTTGTCAGCAACTTGGCTGCATGAGCTGTTAAGCTGACTGTACGACAATCCTCGCACTTACCGAATCTTGCAATCTTCGGAACTGTGTGGACGATATTTTTCCGAAAGTCAGATCGTATATCGCCACGACTCCTGTTTCTTCTTCTACCAGCCGGCCGAAGTGGCCGTGCGGTTAAAGGCGCTGCAGTCTGGAACCGCAAGACCGCTACGGTCGTAGGTTCGAATCCTGCCTCGGGCATGGATATTTGTGATGTCCTTAGGTTAGTTCGGTTTAACTAGTTCTAAGTTCTAGGGGACTAATGACCTCAGAAGTTGAGTCCCATAGTGCTCATAGCCATTTGAACCATTTTTTTTTTCTTCTTCTACCACGTCATCAGACAAATCTTCGCCCTTATAGAGGCGTTCAAAGTACTCTTTCCACTTATCAGCTCTCTCCTTTGCATTTAACAATGGAATTCCCGTTACGCTCATATTGCTACTTTTCTTGTTTTTAATGTGACCGAAGGTTGTCTTGAATTCCCTATATGCTGCTGCAGCCCTTCCGACAATGATTTTTTTCTCCTTCTTCACATTTTAGCTTCCGTGCACTACCTGTTTATTTCATTTCTGTTCTTGTATTCCTGAATTTCCATGAATATTTTTGTGTTTTACTCTTTCATCGATCAGGTGGAGTATTTCTTATGTTACTCATGGTTTCTTCGCAGTTACCTGTCTGTACCTATGATTTTCTTTCCAGCTTCTGTGACTGCCCTGTTTAGAGTTGTCCATTCCTCTTCAATTGAACTGTCTCCTGTGCTATTCCCTGCCGCAGTGCCTGCAGCCTCAGAGAACTCAGGGGATGTGCTGACCTCCAAATATTTGTACACGGAACACTAGTCCGTTGGCGTTGTTGTGCCATGGTACACCTTCCAAATGTTGGTCTTTCAGGGTTGTATTTGGCCCCGATTTCATTTTTATGGATGACAATGCGCGACTGCAACGAACAACGCAGGTGGAGTATCTCGTGGAACGAGAGGATATTCTGCGAATGGACAGGCCTGCACGTTCCCCTGACTTAAGACCCGTGGAACATGTGTGGGATACGTCGGGTAGTCATACTGCATCTCGTGCACGTGCACCAACGAACACGCAGCAGTTGTCAAATTCGCTGGCGGAGGAATAGACACAAGAAATTCTTACCAACCTCCTGGCCGTCAAAAGAGCTCACTGCAAAGCAGATATTTCTGTCTGCAGTGTTCACTCACCGTATTAAAAACCGTGCCGTGCCATTTATAGTTGTCAGGGGCGCTCATGAATTGCGGTGAACTCAATTAGTTATTGTCTCTGAGTAAATCATTTCTACTAGTCTCAATGGGTAGTCTTTTCAGTTACATTCTGTAGTACAGTGTAGCAGTTTCATCGAATATGTTGACACATCATGTCCAAGTTACCTCCGTATTTAAGTTTTGCACATCTGTGTATACAATCTGTAGCCTTGATAATACAGATGTGGCTCCGAGATGTAAATTGCTATTGTAAAAACGGTATTGAAAAGATAGTGCAAGGATTTATTTTAAGATAGGGATGTGTTGTATACACTGTTACATGACCAAACAGAATTTTATTCCATATACAAAGGAAGTCAATAAAATTCGTAATTAATCACGTGTTCACGGTGTACCCTGAAACTGAAATTTCTCTGCACGTTTTTCTGCTGTAGGTTCGCTACAGGACGCATGTGGCAGTGAGGGGGCAGAGGTAGTGCCAAACCGCAATTTGGTACGACAGCGCGTGACTGCGATTTGCAGTTCGAGGCATGGAGCTGAATAGGCATGCCATATGGAAGCCATTGCCAGACGTGTTTTACTTCTTGCGGGCGCCGTAAGGACCTACTGCTGCTCATAGCCCAGTGTAGAAGAGAGCGAGGTGGGAGTTCGTTGATGGGACGGGACGGGGTGCAATTAAACTATTAATCTTTTGAAATTTGAGCCAATGTAGACAGAAAACTAATTGGTAATAGAGGTACCAAACTTTATTTAAATAGTGTTCAGACTGTGTGCTGTAGGATTTGTGTTGTTGGTAGTGTTGGCACCATGACTTTCCGATAAGCACCGAAACTGGTACGGCGACGTAGGGTTCAAACACAAGCATCAGTGTGCTTGTAGACAGTCAACAGGGGTCTGGAAAAACGTGAGCACGGGTTTGCTCTTCAGTCTCTTTTATCAGAACAACAGCAATAGATTGAAGCTCTTCGCGAGTATTGGTGCACTAAAGCAATACGGAGCCCCGGGTTTGAATAACGATTCGGCAGTTTGAATGAAATAGCCATTTAGTAACTGCTCCTGGGAGAGGCCGTCGGGTAAGCAGGCCAATGTTACGGTCGTCCTGCTAAGGATACTGGAAGCTACGTGCGGTCTTTAAGCAGTGTTCGAGCTGTGTCACGATAGCTGAACATTTCATGGTTCACCGTTCGAAAAATGTTGCGAACAATTGTGAAATGGTATTTGTAGAGCGGTTGCAGATAAGCGTACATTGAGCAACGCCGTTAACCTGGAACGTAAACATGGTATATAATTAACGAATGTTACCCTCTCATGTGGAAATTAAAAAGTGTTTCTTTCACTATTTTTATTGTTTTACCTTCGAAATTTCCTTAAAAATGTCTCCAAGAAGTTTCTTTGTCCTACGATCATTCGTTTTTCATGGGGAAAATTTAATTGTAACCAACCTGTACATAATGATTGCCTGTATCCAACGACGAAAGTTTAGTGTACATTATTTCTGGTCACTTTGGAAATGAGGTTAGTCTATTACTGCGTGGCGAATAATTGTTTCTTTGTTTTGTTACGTCGTTTTTTTATTTGAATTATTGCATGAATCTGAGTGCAAGGGATCGCTGTATTCGGATGCGCTGTCGTATTGTAAATTGATGTTTAATGAAACAAAGACTGATTAAAAGCCGAAGCTTGCACATCTGTCACTGAACCTCAGCCTCCACCCAAATCCTCCACAACATCATAGTGGAAATCCTTGTATGAAAACTGAAACCAAGATAATTAAGCTGTGATCTCGAAATGTTCTATAAAAACGCTATAAAAATTATCAAGGTTTCCAAATTATTCACTGTGTCGGTTTTGCTAAGTCTGCCACGGGAACACACATGCGAATGAGGGGTCTATATTTGCAGTGTCATCAGAATGAAAATGGATCTCGGTGCTGAATAGTAACAAATCCTGATAACGCTATTTTGCTCGAAATAGATTTTCTGTTAATTATCCTCCGCGACTGGAATTAAAATGTTGCTTTACTGGTGAAAAATATACGCTGCAGGCAGAAGTGTCATCCTCAGCCAACACTCGCTGTATCGACTCTGATAAAGTGTGTACCATTAGATTTTATGTCTCACTTCTGCCCATGAACAAACGCGTAACATCGCTAGTGAGGACATAAAAGCACCGACTGTATAGCGGGACGCCGAATGGGAAAAAAAAGCGCACAGCAGAAACAGCATCGGGTTACAGGGATGGTGCAGTGTAAACACGCGGAGCTTGTTGCTGGAGGACCTACTGGAACCGGAGGCGCCGCGTTTCGCTCTGGAAAAACATGTAGGCAGAAAATAAAAACAGTGATCATGCCTGCAACGTGCCGTGTAGAGGCGGGCGGACACAAAATGTAGCGTTTGATTAAGGCGGGCCGTGCGCGCCGCCTGGTGGTCGAAACCGGATTATCAGCTTGTAGGTACAGCGGGCCGCACTACCGAGTTGGTCCCAAACGGATTTTGGATCACTGCCGAGGCACACTACTCACACCGTGATCAAATGCAGAACACTTGGCGAAGGCTGACAGCCGGTGGTCCGGTACTACGGGACGTGTGAGAGCCTACCTCCAGTGGGATATCGCCTTCAGTGTTCATGTCACATTTTGGCGTGTTCCAGATTCCACGGCCGCAATCCCATCGGCATCAACAAGGAAGAATGTGGGAAGGGGGGGAGGGAGGATTGGTGGACAAGCGAGGGCACTTCAGCTATCTGGAATCTGGATTTCAGCTTTTTATTCATTTCAGAATCGTCATACATTTCGAGCAATGATTATCAGCGACTGTACTGAAATAGTTTTTTTTTTGCTTTTATTTTTTTATTTTTGAGTCATCAGTCGTCTGACTAGGGTGAAGCGGACCGCCACGAATTTCTCTGCTGTGGCAACTTCACCTCAGGGAAGCACTTGCAGTTTGTGGCTTCAACTATTTGCTGGATGTATTCCAATCTCTGTCTTCCTCTACAGTTTTTGTCCTCTACAACTCTTTCTAGCAGCATGGAAGTCATTCCGTAATGTCTTAACAGTTACCCTATCATCCTGTCCCTTCTCGACGGCTGGTGTGACCGAGTGGTTCTAGGCACTTCAGTCTGGAACCGCGCGACCGCAGGTTCGAATCCTGCCTCGGACATGGATGTGTGTGATGTCCTTAGGTTAGTTAGGTTTAAGTAGTTCTCAGTTGTAGGGGACTGATGACCTCAGATGTTAAGTCCCATAGTGCTCAGAGCCATTTGAACCTGTCCCTTCTCCTTGTCAGTAATTTCCACATATTCCTTTCCTCTCCGATTCTGCGCAGAACCTTCTCATTCCTTACCTTATCAATCCACCTAATTTCCAACATTCGTCTGTAGCACCACATATCAAATGCTTCGATTCCCTTCTGTTCCGGTTTTTCGACAAAAATGGTTCAAATGGCTCTGAGCACTATCGGACTTAACTTCTGAGTTCATCAGACCCCTACAACTTCGAACTACTTAAACCTAACCAACCTAAGGACATCACATAATCCATGCCCGAGGCAGGATTCGAACCTGGGACCGTAGAGGTCGCGCGGTTACATACTGAAGCGCCTAGAACCGCTCGGCCACACGGTCGGCGGTTTTTCCACAGTCCATGTTTCACTACCATACAATGCTGTACAGTAAACGTAGATTCTCAGAAATTTCTTCCTCAAATTAAGGCCTATGTCTGATACTAGTAGACTTCTCTTGCCAAGGAATGCCCTTTTTGCCAATGCTAGTCTGCTTTTCATGTCCTCCTTCCTAAGTCCGTCATTTGTTATTTTTCTGCCTAGGCAGTAGAATTCCTTAACTTCATCTAATCCGTCATCACCAGTCCTCATGTTAAGCTTCCCGCTGTTCTCCATTCTGCTGCTTCTCACTACTTTCGTCTTTCTTCGATTTATTCTCCGTCCATACTCTGTACTCATTAGACTGCTCAGTCCATTCAGCAAATCATGTAATTCTCCTTCACTTTCACTCAGGATAGCAATGTTATCAGCGAATCTTATCACTGATATCCTTTCGGCTTGAATTTTAATTCCAGTCTTGAACCTTTCTTTTATTTCCGTCACTGCTTGTTCGATGTACGGATTGAACAGGTTTAACGTGATTTAAATAATGAAACACTGCACCATTTGTGTACTTTTTCCTGCTTAACACGATACGTTTCGAGAACTTACTTTCATTTTCAAGTGACAACATTTACGTAACAATTTTTTGTCACGTGTGCCTACGTATTTGACTGCTTCTCTTGTACTGTATTCGTTTTTTTATTTTGTACTGTAATCGGAAAATCGGATACTGCTAATGTTAGAATTAATATTTTTGTCCCATTACGCAGAAACCCACCAACCCACCCTCACACACACACACACACACACACACACACACACACACACACTTTATCACTTGCAGTACCTGTGATATCAAAATATGTGCAAAAATATTATGACACTATATTGTCGCGAAAGGTCGGGATGCAGTAAAAGGTCTTAAGTTATCCGTGGATTACATTCTTTAACATACAGTTGTCAGTTACACATTTTGTCTTACCATTACTATTACTGTCTTTTAAATTACTGATTATGATCTATATTATATTTTGTGGAAAAAATGTGAAGAGTCTAAGACGAAATGAACGTATTTATGGAATTTGCTGTATTCATTATACAAGGGAGAATCTTTGAAAGTATTAACTGATACACGATCTAGTTTGTTATTGAGAATTATCCTCCTCGATTTCCGTAGTGTACAACATGAAAAAATTCTCAGTGAGATCGTTGATAGTGAATCAGTTAATGCAATGACAGCCAGCAATTCTGCACGTGTACAGCCCTCCAAGAAGGGCAGAGCAAAGTCAAGGAGTGTCCCGGAGCCTCGGACCGCATGTGCGGAGCACATCGTGCGTGCGTAAATTTCTGCACGCCGTAGCCGACCATGAGTTAAATTTACGAATTCTGCAGTCCAAGTGGCCTGACTGCACAATACTGTAATAAACTGAAAAGAAGGAGACTGCCTTGGTTCAGTCTTAGGCTGTCAATAGTCGGTTCTGCCAGCCACTGTGGGGTTCACTTTGGGAAATGGTCAACATTCATTCACTCAAATATCACTGTGTTACGCTTTTTACAACCAACCTAAAAAAATTTGCTATCAAAGCACATTTGACTCACCTTCAGTTATTCCAGTCGCCATTGAAAGCAGAAATAAGGGTAGTAAAGCACTAAAGATTCTTGAGCAAAAAAAGTATTACAGATGCCACCAGAGTGGAATAACTGCTTTTTAAATTTATTACTTGTCCTTCATTCCGTGAAACATTAATTCTGGAAGTGTAGACCGGAGCGGCAGTGAGAATTTGGATAGAGGAGGGAGGCGTGAAAGGGAAATCCGTGCAGTTGTGCGAACCGCTGTGGCTGTGGCTCAGCGGCTAACGCACCTGCCTAATAGGCAGGACACCCCGGTTCGACTTCCCGCTTTGGCACAAATTTTCAATCGTTGATTCCGACTTTATACATAAAATATAGTCCTTTGCACGTCTCCAGCTATCCTCACCAGTAGTTAGAGAAGCTATGCGTTGCGCGTAGTTTTCTGCCAAACTCTGCGATGAGAGAGAACCTTTTATGAATGTAAACCAAGTTTTCTTCTGTAAAAACTATAAAATAAGCTTTGCAATTGTAAAAATGCAGCGTTCACAAAGTGTGTAAGATGACGAGAACATTTCCACTTCTCCTGTACTTGCGATGACTGTCGTCCCAGCACTTGTAAATTATGAACTGCAAAATAACACAATCATATAATTTCATATACAAACTGTTGTATGTGCCTCATAATCCATTCCTGGAAACTTATCTGCAATACCAAATTTGTCTTTGCCTCTTCTTTTCATATTATTTATGAAAATACAATATAATGAGCGTTATTTCCGTATATTTGCAGTATAAGTAAGGTAAAAATGAAAAATGATAAAATATAAGGGATTACTGTTACCTCCAAACCATACTGACAAATCGTCCATGCGTCAGATGACACACTCCAAAAATGTAGTTTTTTATTTTTTTTAACGCTGCAATAGCTGCTCACGACAGAAATTAGTCAAAATTACTAGGAAAGTCTATTAAAAAATCAAAGAACATGCACATAATGTCAGAAATGAGTACTTCCGACAACAGACTTAAGACTATATGGAATGTAGTGAACTAAGAGACAGGATAACCAGCCACAGAACAAGACATCATTACTAAACTGAGTGGAAGGGCTGTAAACAATGAGCCACAGGTAGCAAATGCACGTAGTATACATTTCTTAAATATAGTAGAAAGCATTGGGACAAACACTTCAAGAGAAAAATCCCAGCAGTGTCTAGAAAATGTACAGTACTGGCCATTAAAATTGCTACACCACGGAGATGACGTGCTACAGACGCGAAATTTAACCGACAGGAAGAATATGCTGTGATACCCAAATGATTAGCTTTTCAGAGCATTCACACAAGGCTGGCGCCGGTGGCGACACCTACAACGTGCTGACATGAGGAAAGTTTCCAACCGATTTCTCATACACAAACAACAGTTGACCGGCATTGCCTGGTGAAACGTTGTTGTAATGCCTCGTGTAAGGAGGAGAAATGCGTACCATCACGTTTCCGACTTTGATAAAGGTCGGATTGTAGCCTATCGCGATTGCGGTTTATCGTATCGCGACATTGCTGCTCGCGTTGGTCGAGATCCAATGACTGTTAGCAGAATATGGAATCGGTGGGTTCAGGAGGGCAATACGGAACGCCGTGCTGGATCCCAACGGCTTCGTATCACTAGCAGTCGAGATGGCAGGCATCTTATCCCCATGGCTGTAACGGATCGTGCAGCCACTTCTCGATCCGTGAGTCACTAGTGGGGACGTTTGCAAGACGACAACCATCGTCACGAACAGTTCGATGACGTATGCAACAGCATGGACTATCAGCTCGGAGACCATGGCTGCGGTAACCCTTGTCGCTGCAACACAGACAGGATCGCCTGCGATGGTGTACTCAACGACGAACCTGGGTGCACAAATGGCGAAACATCATTTTTTCGGATGAATCCAGGTTCTGTTTACAGCATCATCATGGTCGCATCCGTGTTTGGCGACATCGCGGTGAAAGCACATTGGAAGCGTGTATTCGTCATCGCCATACTGGTGTATCACCCTGCGTGATGGTATGGGGTGGCATTGGTTACACGTCTCGGTCACCTCCTGTTCGCATTGACGGCACTTTGAACAGTGGACGTTACATTTCAGATGTGTTACGACCCGTGTCTCTACCCTTCACTCGATCCCTGCGAAACCCTACATTTCAACAGGATAATGCACGACC
Organism: Schistocerca americana; assembly: GCF_021461395.2. Classification (NCBI taxonomy): domain Eukaryota; kingdom Metazoa; phylum Arthropoda; class Insecta; order Orthoptera; family Acrididae; genus Schistocerca; species Schistocerca americana. Next base: position 272,968,672 of record NC_060126.1, on the reverse strand, counting down.
GCATGTTGCAGGTCCTGTACGGGCCTTTCTGGATACACTAAATGTTCGACTGCTGCCCTGGCCAGCTCATTCTCCAGATCTCTCACCATTTGAAAACGTGTGGTCAGTGGTGGCCGTGCGATTGGCTCGTCACAATACGCCAGTCACTACTCTTGATGAAGTGTGGTATCGTGTTGAAGCTGCGTGGGCAGCACATCTGTGCATGCCATCCAAGTTCTGTTTGGCTCAATGCCCAGGAGTATCAAGGCCTTTATTACGGCCAGAGGTGGTTGTTGTGGGTACTGATTTCTCAGGATCTATGCACCCAAAATGCGTGAAAATGTGATCATATGTCAGTTCTAGTATAATATATTTGTCCAATGAACACCCGTTTATCGTCTGCATTTCTTCTTGGTGTGGCAATTTTAATGGGCAGTAGTGTAACTTTTATAAAATTCAATCCAATGAATGTATCATCAACTTCTCCTTGTGAAATTAAGAAAATTATACATTCACTCAAATATGAAAGCACATCTGGCTTTGATGGTGTTTCCAATAGAGTACAAATAGTTTGTTTCCATGTAATAAGCCCAGTCTTACCTGAAATACGTAGTTCATTACTAACTCAAGGCATTTGTCCCGAGGGACGGATATAAGTCATTGGTAAACCCTTCTTCAACAAAGCTGATGAGAAAGATGTCTGTAACTACCGATCTGTTTCACCGCTGACACCACTCTCCAAAATATTTGAGAAGGTGATATATTCTATAATAGTATCTCACGTTAGCAGATCACATTAAGAGTTTCAGAAGGGTTGCTCTACTGAGAATTTCATTTACACGTCCACTCACCAGATTTTACACGCATTAAATAATAAAATAGTGCTGATTGGTATTTTCTGAGGCCTCTCTAAGGCATTTGAGTGTGTGAATCACAGTATTCTCCGAGGTAAATTGACGTTTTCATGGGATTATTGGTGTAGCAAACCAATGGATAATGTCATATTTAACCAAAAAATGCAAAAAATTTGTCGTTAGTAATTCAGGTAGTGTAGTCCAGGGACATCATTCTGACTGGGGAAGAAAATCATCTCCCCAAGGTTAAATCTTAAGTCCACCACTGTTCCTCATAAATGTAAACGATCTTTCATCTAGTATACAACAAGCATAATAATTTCTTTTTGCAGATACACTAGTATTGTAATCAGTCCAAGTATACACGCAGAAACAGAAGAAATAGTAAACAAAGTTTTTAAAAATAACATTTACTGCTTTTCTGCGAATGGTCTCACCCTCATTTGCATGTATATCTGTTGAAAAGGCCATGAAAGTAAAATTAGAGATATTTGACCTCACAGAGAAGCTAACAAGCAATCCCTCCTTTGGCGATTGGAAAAGAAAATAAGGGAAGTTACAATGATACACGAAGTACCTTCCGCCACGAAACATAAGATGGCTTAAGAAGTAGAGATGTAGAATAGTTAAAAGTGGAAAAATAGCAATATTGTGACATTAATGACGAATTTGATAGATGTATTGGCTAAGAGTAATGTAAAGATTATTACCTCTTTTAAACATCTTCTGGAGATGTGCAAGAAACAAAAGTGAAGTACCGAGGAACGAGTACACTGTCTACTGATTATAAAAGATAGTAAAATTCACCAACGAATGATTTTAAAAAAATCAGGACTGGACATGCTTGTCAGTAGGGACAGATATGCGATTCTTATCTTTCGGAAATGCTCGTTTTTCCAATCTGTCAGATGTTGTTTGATTGTCTCAAAATTACTGATTTCTGCAGCGTAGCATATTTTCAGGTCATTCTCGTAGTTCCAAAGTAATCATTCTTAACTGAATCTCTACCAGCTTATTACAGTAAAATTCTGAAGGTAAAAGGCATAAAATACAGAGAGGGGAAAATTATTCACAACTTGAACAGAAGCCAGACTGCATATATTAGAGTCGAAGTTCATGAAGGGGTAGTAGCAATTGAGAAAGGAGCGGGGTGTAGTTGAAGCCTATGCCGCAGGCTATTCAATCTTTTCCTATGAGCAAGCAGTAAAGAAAACGATAGAGACATATGGAAAGCGGAGTAAAGTTAACTGAGAAAACATAAAAACTTTGACGTTTGCTTATGGCATTGTAGTTCTGTCTCATACTGTAACGAATTTGGAAGATCAGTTGAACGGAATGGGTAGTGCTTTTAGGAGTAAATGTGACCAGAACACCAACAAAAGTATTGGGCAGCAAAATAACAGACGTTGGCCGAAGTATGGAGAACAGAAAACGCAGACTGCTCATAGAAAGAAAAATAGTAGTATGCGAATATCTAATGTTAAGTCAAGTTCTAGGAAGTTTTTTCTGGAAGTATTAGTGTAGAATTTAATGAAAGTGAAACGTGGGTGATAAACAGTACAGACAGAAGAGAATATAAACCTTTGAAATGTGCTGCTACAAATGAATGCTGGAGATTGGGTGGGTAGATAGGATTATTAAATGAGGAGGTACTGAATCATGGATCAGGTAATTTGGTAATGGAACGAAGTCTGACTGGTAGAAACTGTGAAGGGAAACTGCACAATTATTGCGACCTGCATCCACTTTAGTCTGATTACTGCAGTCAAGCATCAGAGATGAAAAGGCTTGCGCAGAATAACTGGTGTGGAGAGCTGCATGAAACCACATCGACAACATTTGTTATGTAATTTCCAAAATAAACACATGCACATAAATTATAAAAATTATAACAGGAGCTGACCATAGCTCAGCCCGAAAACGCGGTCAGTCATGTGCGCAACGTTTCTCTGGAAATAAGAGCGAGCAAACGAAATTCTTATCTTTGTAAAGACGACACGATGTTCTGCGATGGACCGGGATTTCTCCCACTCTCATACTGGGTGGCTTGATTATTCTCAATTGAACATACACGTAACGTAACGTAACGTAAGAAATCTTAGACTGTTCTACGATGTAAAGTTGGATGGCAATGTTCCCGATTGGAAACAACGAAGTAACAATATCGACTATCAACTTTCTTTGCTATATTTGTCAGTCCACAGTTCTCTGCCACATTATATACTGGAAGATGGGAATATCACTATACTCCGAAAACAAATACCATCATGCCAAGCCCACATTTGTGCCTAAGGCGGAAGAAACTGTAAAATATTACATTAATACCGCGAAGCTCCCTCGCATCAAAACCTTAGTAAGATAAAGCTGTATGGCATAAATGCCTGGGAGATGTTGAAGGGCAGGTTCAGTCGCCTAATTGGAAAGATTTTTCCGCTTCTCCGCACCTGCAGTCACTTTCCCTTCATGCAGTGTATGTGTGTGTGTGTAGGTGTAGATGCCCGGAATGGCGTGCTCATGGGGGGGAAGGGGGGTAGCTTAGTGTCGTGATGGAGATCATGAGAGAAGGAGAGGGCTAAACCCGTTACCGACACATGCCCTACTCTTGTCTAAGAGCACCAAGGAGAGCGACGAACTTGAAGTACGCATCCGTTGAACGAATCACCGTCAACAGTGTCGCATGCTCTCACTTCGTGAACCCCGGGTTTTGGAATTTAATCCAGAGCACTGGTGCAAAGACTGGTGACGAAGGACATTACGCCACAACCCCTCTGACACAAAGGCAAAGGGAAAATTGTCAGCACCATGCGGCGTACCCCGACGGTCGCCTATTTAAGTACTGGCAATACCAGACGGTGCTTAACTTGCTTTATCTGACGGCAACCGGTGTATCCACCTCCGCACGGCCGTTGACATCAGTTCCCTAGAACAACAGCGAACCAGTTTTCATAATATTAGAAGGGTAGAAATTTATGTAGCTTCAATTCGTGCATGCTGGAAATATGCTGGTGACGATCATATTTTGGAAGGTAAAACAGACTCATTTCATGCATATATTCATTCTAGTTTAACAAATAACAGTTATTTCCCTAGTTATGTTCTATAAATCATATGGGTAATAATGAAGCGAGTCAGTTTACATATTCAGAACGTTTGATGATTACAGTTACAAATGAAGGAATTGATCAAAAAAATAACCCTAACAAACATAGGACTGGGAAAGTGATTCCCCGGTACGAAGTGTGCAAAGTATACTTACAAATGAAGGAATTAATCAAAAAAATAATCCTAACAAACATAGGATTGGGAAAGTGATTCCCCGGTACGAAGTGTGCAAAGATACAGTCATGCCAACGTTAAAGCACTTATTATGCACCTACATGCATAATTTGACGTTGATACCTACATCAGAATATTTTATGATCTGACGATGGCAGTAGCCGAAACCGGTGTGTGAAAGTTGGTGTGATCAAGACGAACCTGTTAAATAGAGTGCCACATTATGGTCACGGACTCATTTTCAGACGGAACACTGGCACAGTTCCATGTGGCTGCTCGAGAATACGTGGAACAAATCTTCCACAAGTGGATCGGTCGAGTCCCACTAGTAACATGGCCTTCCCAGTTCCTCCGATTTCAGCCCATGGGATCTTTTTGGGTAGCGATACTTAAAAGCTTTTGTATTCCAGCCCCGTTGATAATGTCGATGAACTCTGTGGACACATTGTGGCTCGTCAAAGCGTTGGGAACATGCCTTGGATTATTGAACGTGTAGAGACGCCGATGACGAGACGTAGTGAAACCTGCCTTCACACGAACAGTGGACAATGTTGTTCACTTGTAATGTGCTTGTCTTCAAGAGGATACCTGCAGTCTGAATCCATGGAGACTCTGTTACAAGGTATTCGCCTCCTTAGTCGTAAGACGACATATCCGGAAAACCATAGCTTTCGCATCGTGCGTTAGAACTATTTGATTGTTTCACTGTCCTCTGCTCGGCCTTTTGTTTGCACCTATAATACTGAATCACCCTGTATATGGTTTGTACGTGTGGATGGCTACGTGTAAACAATTTATACATTGCCAAACAGTAAACTGGATCAGATTAACGAGGGCTTGCGAAAAAGTAACACCTCCAAAATTTTTTTATTGTGTTTTCAATATCTGTTGAGATATTAAACGTCCTGAATGTTTTTCGGACGACTTTCTACTTTGCTGGCGGATTTTGCAACTCTCTGCAGCTAGAGGGCTCCGAACTGTAGAGTGTAACGCGAAGGTGTGTAACATAACTACGCCGGTGCATGAGAAAAAGTGAGCTGTGACCTAGTACCGAATTTGAACAGTTCATCCACACATGGAGCACCCTCTCCAGCATGACAATGCAAGACCACACACGAGCGCTTCGACATCTGCAACAATCCGACGCCTTGGATCCACCGTTATCAGTCATCCTCCATACAGCCCCAACTTTGCCCCTTCCGATTTTCATATGTTTACAAAACTTAAAGGACACTTTCGACTACGTCACGTTGATAGCGATGAAGTGGTGCAAGCAGGGCTGAGCTTGTGGCTCAGTCAACAAAATCTCACGTTCTGCAGTGAAGGTTTCAACAAACTGGTCTCTTGTTGCGGGAAATTTGTCCCTCACAAGGTTATGTGGAGAAATAAGTATGTACACATGAAAATAAATATATAGGGTGTTAATAAAGTTTGTTTAGCTTAAAAAGCTTTAAGAGTTTTGAAAAAAATCGGATGCACTACTTTTCAGCACATTGTTGCAATAAAGTGTAATATATTAGATTTTAATAACACTCATTTATTCACGGTAAATGACGACAGCCAAACAGCTGCATGATAAAGATTTATTAAAGTACTTGACCACAGTCTCCGTATATCTAAATATACCTTCATCAGAAGTAAAATACATCTGAACAGGAAAACACCTTCATTACCAAAAACTTAGCATCGAGGGTGAGAAAGAAAAGACACTATAGCTTAAGTAGCCGTAAAATTACCAGAGTATTACAAGCACAAAAACTTTTAGTCACTTACTAAAATCACATCCTGCAGTGGAGATACATAAAACAATTGTGCCAAAGGCGTCGTCAGTAGTTAACACATCATGTCCGTTTATACAACATAATTATGGACAGAGGGTCGATGCAAACACAGCTTAGCATTAGTACTTCGCCTACGAACTAGTGTGAACAGGGTGTGAAAACCCTAGGGCGGACAGTTTCACTGAGAGAGGGCACTTGTGGTATGCGCGAGAGACTCGCGCACATTAAAACCCATGGGTACATACACATGCGCATCAAAATTATTAAAAGTTATGCAAATCCAAACATCCTGTCTCAATAGATAAAACATATCAGAACCATTTAAAAACATCTACGTAAAATAGAAAATATGAAACCAATCTACCTGTGTCCTAGTGTCAAGCAGATGAAGCTAGCGCTACGGAACACATCTAACGACAGAGGGCACTAGTGTTATGCGCGAGAATCTCGCGTAACTTAAAAGGTAAAATACATACTAGCGAAAACAACCAAAATGTTGAAGTAAAACGAAACCGTCTGTGGTTATGAATAAAAACATAACAGAGTCATTTAACCACACATACACATCGAAAGCCACAAACAGCAAACATCAAAAACACGTAAAATTCCAAGACGAAAAGCGCATCTCACCAGCATCAACAGGTAAACTGTCTGCCATAGGGCTTTCACACCCTCTTCACGCTAGTTCACAGGGGAAGTACTGAGGCTATGCTGTGTTCGCATCGACCCTCTGTCCATAATTATGTTGTATAAATGGAGATGATGTTTTAACTACTGACGACCCCTTTGGCACAATTGTTTTCTGTATCTCCACTGCAGGATGTGATTTTAGTAAGTGACTAAAAGTTTTTTTGCTTGTAATACTCTGGTAATTTTACGATTACTTAAGCTATAGTGTCTTTTCTTTCTGACCCCCGATGCTAAGTTTTTGCTAATGAAGGTGTCTTCCTGTTCAGGTGTATTTTACTTCTGATGAAGGTATATTTAAATATACGGTAACCGTGGTCAAGGGTTTTAATAAATCTTTATCCTGCAACTTTTTGGCTGTTATCATTTACCGTGAAGAATTTCAACAGTTGCTGTTTCAGCCATGTTTAAAATCTTGAAACACTCAATTTAATTAGATACAGTCTGAAATTTTCTTAGCAACACATATTACCAGTATTTAATTACAGGAGAACTTGACCACGGTAAGTAATTTTAGTTTTGTTTTAAACTTCCCTTTGCTACGCGCCAGAAATTTTATACTTTAGCGAAAATCAGCAAAGATATTTCTGGCTTCATATTGCATCTTTGGTAATGAGTAATGGAGACACTTTGCCTTCTTATAGTTGTGTAAAAGCAGATCTCGGTATTATTCAAAAATTGTATATCTTTTCATTGGTAAATTTTAAGCTATTTGTTTCCTGCAGATTTTCACAGTGGTGACATAATATCAAAGGATTTAGTATACCTCTTTGTATCCAGTTTCTCTTCTCTCGTTACGAACAGGGGAGAGAAATCTGGCAATGCACGCATCGGATTCTAATAGTTATGTATTCCCAAACGTGATTTTATGCTCTGTTTGAAACACCCGACAGTTTTCCTTTGTAATACACAAAAGAGTTCACTGTGTACACGTGCAGAAGTGTAAAAAAAAGTCTGTACTAGCTCGCTGTACATGTCCATAGATACATAAATTTACGGGTGACGAAGTCCAATACGTCAAAACATGTGTAGTTGTCATATAACGAGGATGCAATGCGCGTAACGTCTCGTCAATCAAACTGAGGAACAAACAGGCTTTGCTTATTGAGAACGCTCGCACGGCCTGACGCTCGAACAGCTTGTTTGCTCTTCAGAGAAGTATTGTTAGCGGATCTTTGTGCGAAGCTTCCATCAGCAGGCAGTGCCGCGATGTGAATGGCTGACATTTCCATTATCTCATACAGTGCTACTTGTCACAGCCATTGTTTTCCGAGCCACAGGTGTACAGCACAGATTCGCTCAGAGGTGCAAGAAAGAGGCTTGGGTAGACTACTGAAGAGGGATTAAAAGCAACCGTAAATCAGATCGCACCGCGACAGGAACAGTATCATCCCCCTCTCGTGTGAAGGATTATTATTCTTGTCACTTGTCCGTTACACTTTAACAGACTGAATTACGATTGTTGTTCTGTAGATCATTCGTCGCCTAGTGTGAATACATGTCTTTGTGCTGTTCCAGTACTCCTGTTAGTGATGCAGTGAAGACAGTCAACTAATAACGTGGAGAGACTTAATGATGATAGCTTTCCAACAATTACGGGAACTGTTAATTTATACATATCTATTATTTTTCAGCAATTACAATATAAAAAAAACTGGTACAAGCATGTGTATTCAAATAAGGAGATATGTTGAGAGGCACCCACTTGCCTTTCTCATACTGTGGCATCAAGCAGTCAGGCCTGCAAGATGAGTGGTTTGCCAAGCGAGTGGATTCTTTCTTAATTTATCGAGCAACATGAATTCTCGTATCTTACTATTTAGTTACAAACTATCCTCCTGTATGAATAATACGCAACGGAAACACGCATCTGACTATCAGTGATTTATAGAACTCTGACTGTACACTACGCACTGGCAATACCACATTTACCTTTTGTCTTTGATTTAACGGCTTTTATATAAATTCGGGACATTACGATAACATACAATTTAATGAAAAAGGCCACCAATCTCTTTCTTTTCACTATTTGATTTATTCCTAAACACACAAATTCTACAACCTACAACAAAATCACATGAGAAATTCCGCCCAGCGGGCATGGCTTTACGTTAGTGAATCTCTATACTATGGTCTCGTAATCTATTTACCGCAACAGTGCACTCCCTGGATCGGATGGTGGATCTTTTATTATACCTCACACTTCGCCTCTCACAATAATCCTCACGAAACTTTCCTCCAGATCGAGCGATACAGAAGGAACAGGCATACCCACAAATCTTTCGAAACTACCTTGCTACTCCCATGCAAAACACACATACCCAAATTACAAGACATACACAACACAACAATATGAAATATTACACAAAGAACGGTTACAACTTCATCACTTTTCCGCTTTCCCACTTCAATCAATATTTATCCCAGTTTCACACGACACTGCCCCACTTTGTAATTCTACTTTCATACTGTGAACTCTGGAGATAAATGCACGTCTTCCTGTGCAATGCAAGCCAAGTGGCGTTGCTGGAAAAACGGCCGACTCACCTTGATTCTCTCTCAGAGTTTAACTTCAGCGTCACACGGAATGATATTTCTTAAATACTTCAACTTATGATACACACGCTATTTCTTAAATATTTCAGCTTATTGTACACACGCTATTAATTCTTAAATATTTCAGCTTAATGTACACACGCTATTAATTCTTAAATATTTCAGCTTAAGCTCACGGAAGTATCTCAACTTATAACTACACGTGGGCTCTTTGTGACCGTTGGTTTACTACAATCCCCTTAAAATTACCTGCCTCACTTTGTAATTTTCCCCACAAAAGGTCCTGTGAAAGAGAAATTATTAATTCTAACTACTCTTAAATATTCCACATCCATACCATGCCTCCACTCTTTCATCACGGAGCACAACAAAAAAACAGGTCTTTACAGCAGAAGGTTCAGCGGCAGAGTGCCGAAACATGGCCGTATTCTGATTCTCTCGCACCTCTCTCGAAGTGGGAGAAGCACCTTGCTACCTTATTGGTCAGCCACATTTCAGACGCTCAAAGCTCTGGTAACTTCCATCTCTTTGGTCTCACCAAAGGTAGCCAAAGGATCGACTCAAAGATGATCATATATTCCGATTCACTATCTGTGGTTAGCAGACGACCATACATTCATTCCTTTCACAGATCTCACCAAACTGGATGTAGGGATTTATTTTGAGGGAGTGCACATGTGATCAATTAAATAAATAAATTGTCATTCTTTCCCACACTGGTATCCGGCTTCGCTGTATTAATTGAAATTGAGTTACTTTTACACAAAAAATGTGTTGTTCTGACAAGAATTTCGTACCTATTTTCAGTGTTGGGCGGTACTGTACCCTTTCAATGTAAACAGGCAGAATACGGCGCTGCTGTCGACAAGGCCTACGTGAGACAACTGGCGCAGTTATTAGATCAATTACTGCTGCTACAATAGCTGGTTATTAAGCTTTAAGTGAATTTGAACGTGGTGTTCTAGTCGGCGCATGAGCGATGGGCCACAGCATCTTCGAGGTAGAGGTGAAGTGGGGATTTTCCCATACGCCCATTTCACGATTGTCCAGTGAATATCAGGAACCTGGTAAGACGTCGAATCTCTGACACCGCTGCGGCCGGAAAGAGATCTGCAAGAACGGAACCAACGGCGACTGAAGAGAATCGTTCAGTGAGACAGACGTGTAACCCTTCAGCAAATAGTTGCAGATTTCAATGCTGGGGCATCAACAAGTGTCAGCGTGCGAACCATTCAATGAAACATCATCTATATGGGCTTTAGGAGCCACTCGTGTACCCTGGATGACTGCACGACACAAATCTTTACGCCTCTCCTGAGCCTGTCAACACCGACATTTGACTGTTGACGACTGGAAACTCATTGCCTAGTCAGACGAGTGTCGTTCCAAATTGTATCGAGCGGATGTATGGAGACAACCTCATGATTCCACGGAACTTTCATGTTGGCAGGGGACTGTGCAGCTGGAATGCTGTCTGGTCACCTGCGTCCATTCACGCCGGCCGGCGTGGCTGAGCGATACTAGGCGCTACAGTCTGGAACCGTTCGACCGCTACGGTCTCAAGTTCGAATCCTGCCCCGGGCATGGATGTTTGTGACGTCCATAGGTTAGTTAGGTTTAAGTAATTCTAAGTTCTAGGGGACTGATGACCTCAGAAGTTAAGTCCCATAGTGCTCAGAGCCATTTGAACATCCATTCATGTCCATTTCGCATTCCGACGAACATGGGAAATTCCAGCAGGGCAATGCGACACCCCACACGTCCAGAATTGCTACAGAGTGCCCCCAGGAATGCTCTTCTGAGTTTATACGCTTCCGCTGGGCACCAAACTCCTCAGACATAAACATTATTAAGCGTACTGGGATGCCTTGCAACTTGCTGTTAAGAAGAGACCTCAACCCTCGAAGTCTTGCGGATTTAAGGACAGCCCTGCAGGGTCATGGTGTCACTTCCCTCCAGCACTACTTCAGACATTATTTGAGTCCGTGGCATGTTGTACTGCCGCACTTCTGCGTGCTCGCGGGGCCCTACACGATGTTAGGCAAGAGTACCAGTTTCTTTGGCTCTTTAGTGTATTTCAACTGTGCTGCGACGCCCTTCATCAGTGTAGGGATATAGCTTAATTCTTCTCACTTCCTGCATGAATGTGAATACCAAAGCACCTAATCCTTTAAGCAGCTCCATCGCTCTCTTTTAATATAAGGCAGGTCTAAAACTTCTACTGATTAAATCTTAAACAAATTTTGTGTGTTTTGTCAGGATACATTTTGACCTTGAAAGTCGAACTGGTATCTCATCTTGCTTAGTTTTTCTCATAGTTGTTGTAGTCATCAGGTGGTCTTACAGAGCCAGACACATAACACATAGCAGCTCACCGTCTTCTTTTATTCTCATGTTGTTACCACTGAGCTGATAGCTTTATCTTGGAGCAGATACGATGTGAGATAAGCCATTCAGACCGTTGATCATCGTTGGCGAAAATAGTTTCCAGCCCGTGTGCAGCTAATTTTCATACGTTGATGCACCGGTAGCGCTTTATCGGCAGACCTGTTAAAAGGATTTTTTTTCTTGTTTTTTACTCGACAGTGCGTGGATACCTAAATCGATGTTCTCGAATGACTTCGAGACGTGCTTTATAAAGTTTTAGGAAAATGATCATGTAAGTGTGAGGAAAGTCAAAGGCACATCCTTAAGGTGTCGATGGACAAGTACACAGGCTAATCCAGATATCTGGACATCTCTTTCTAATCTATGGTTTGATCAAGAGAGCTGAGTGACATGGAGCGTGGACTAGTCATTGGACGTCACCAAAGTAACAAATACATCAGGGATGTATGAACGCTTCTGAAACATGGTGCGAGATTAGAACTGTGTTCCTGACCGACAGCCAAACTCGGGACCTTCACCGTTCGTGAGCAAGTGTCAGTCCTCTAAGTTTCGCAGAAGAACTTCTGTGAAGGTAGGAGATCAGGTACTAACGGAGGTAAAGCTGTGAAGACCCGCCATCAATCGTGAGCGGATAGGTCAGTCACTCTGGCACTAGCCCGCGAAAAATTCGAGTCTCGGTTCGACACACAGTTTTTATGTGCCAGGAAGTTCCAAAAAGTGCACACTCCACAGAAGATTGAAATTTTCATCCTGCAGCGCTTCGGAAGCTGCATAATTCGACTGTTAATGGTATGAGTGTAGAACGTAAGCGTGAAGGAACAACTAAAGCTAAACCAAGACCAGGGAGGTATCATACAGTGACAGGGACTGTCGAGAACTTCGGAGGGTGTTTGCACAAAATTGCATGAAACCCGCGGAGTCACTCGTAAGTTCCCAAATGCTACCAGTAGTTCAACTAGAACAATCATTGTCCATTGGGAGCTAAACAGAATGGACCAAATGGTCGAGGAGCTCCTCCTAAGTCAATGCTAAGCGGCTGTTGATGTAGTGTAATGAGCAAGACCACTTAACACTGGACGAATGGAAAAGTGTGGTTAGGAGCAATAAACCACTTTAGATCTGTGGCAATCTGATAGAAGGATTTGGGTTTGGCGAATATTTGGAGAACGTTACCTACCACCGTGAGTCGTGCGAACAGCGAAGTACGCTATTACGCGACTGCAGATTTTTAATGCTCACTGTGGTACGTACTAAAATCACTTATTCACCTCACCTAAGAAACTAAATAACTATGTTAAATATTATCAGTTTTATTCCAAATTTCGTACGTGACCTTTTGCTATTCAGACGAACTTTGTGTCAAAATTTGATACCGCTACGTGTAATAGTTTCGGAGATATTAAAAACCCATTAAAAAAAGTACTTAACCGACACTTACGAAAGTAAATTGAGATAGGAGCAATAAGAGGTTATATTTCTTTTATTATCTGAAAACAGTAATAGCACTCTGTGTGTGCCGATTTCTTTTATAAAGATTTCCAATTCTAAACTTTCGATAATTTTTCTTTAGTATTGAAAATAACATTTAAAAGTTAATATTTACATTTTGTGTTCGGGTGAGAGTAAATGTGAGTGTGTATGTGGGACATAATACAAATTTCAATTTTATATTTTATTACACCTTACGTAACCAGCAAGTGTTTCGCCACCAGGGTGTCATGAAAACTGTAAATCCCCCTAACTGGCGGAGTATGTACGTCTACGAGTGTTTGATTTTGTAATAAAGCAGCCAGAAAGGTAATAACAGGATAATCAGAGCTAAAGTATATTTCAAGCATAGTTTTCTCTTAGTTTTCGTTTGGTTTGGTTTGGTTTGGTGGAACATTTTGTTAATATTTGCAGCATGAAATGACGTAAATGCATCTGCGAATGTTGATTGGACTAAAACAGTTTAAGTGTGAATATGGTCTTGAAAGATTTATCTGGTTGGCTGTTCGTTTTGATCTACCAATCAGAGTAAAGTCTTTCCCGCACATTGGAATGAATTATATGCCCTGAAAGTAACGGCATTCAGAGAGTCGTGGACTAGCTGCCGGACGAGGTGGTCATGTTAGACGTGTCCGAAAAAGTTAGTTGTAAAATGAAGAAGTGACTGTTGTTTCGTGTTCGTTTTATATCGCCGTGCAAGCAGATGCATTTACGGACAGTTCTGTGAAACTGGGGAGATTTTGGAGTGTTTGTTGTAGAGAAAACCGTGTGTGGAACTATAGGCTTTTGTGAAGAGTTCTGCGTGGTGCGTTCAGTATGCATTTACGGATCATTTTTGGCGAGCAACTTCCTTTGAAGAATCCACTGAAAAGGGCCGAGTGTGAAACTTATTTCGTAGCAGAGTATTGACTGTATTAATCTCGTAATATTTCGAGTTGGACTTAGTGCATTGCTGGCTGTCTTGCGTGTGACACCATAAGACAATAAAAAACATTAGTGTCAGGAAGCGGACATTTTGAGTGAAGGAAGAAAGCATCATCTATTGCCCGTTATCACTAGAGATTTACAGGTTTATTTTGTTACCAGAGTTACGCTGGCTAAGCAATCGTAAGTATGGACGACGGTTTTCTTCAACGCTGCTTTTAATATCGTCTACATAGTACCTACGAATGCAGAGCAACGGGTGGTGAACGAACGCTGTACTGGGGTTGTTGTTGTTGTTGTGGTCTTCAGTCCTGAGACTGGTTTGATGCAGCTCTCCATGCTACTCTATCCTGTGCAAGCTTCTTCATCTCCCAGTACATATTGCAGCCTACAACCTTCTGAATCTGCTTAGTATATTCATCTCTTGATCTCCCTCTACGATTTTTACCCTTCACCCTGCCCTCCAGTACTAAATTCGTGATACCTTGATGCATCAGAACATGTCCAACCAAACGATCCCTTCTTCTAGTCAAATTGTGCCACAAACTCCTCTTCTCCCCAATTCTATTCAATACCTCCTCATTAGTTATGTGATCTACCCATCTAATTTTCAGCATTCTTCTGTAGCACCACATTTCGAAAGCTCCTGTTCTCTTCATGTCTAAACCATTCATCGTCCATGTTTCACTTCCATACATGGTTACACTCCATACAAATACTTTCAGAAACGACTTCCTCACACTTAAATCTATACTCGATAATAACAATTTTCTCTTCTTCAGAAACGCTCTCCTTGCCATTGCCAGTCTACATTTTGTATACTCTCTACTTCGACCATCATCAGTTATTTTGCTCCCCAAATAGCAAAACTCCTTTACTACTTTACGTGTCTCATTTCCTAATCTAATACCCTCAGCATCACCCGACTTAATTCGATTACATTCCATTATCCTCGTTTTGCTTTTGTTCATGTTCATCTTTTACCCTCCTTTCAACACATTGTCCGTTCCGTTCAACTGCTCTTCCAAGTCCTTTGATGTCTCTGACAGAATTACAATGTCATCGGCGAACCTCAAAGTTTTTATTTCTCCTCCATGGATTTTAATACCTACTCCGAATTTTTCTTTTGTTTCCTTTACTGCTTGCTCAATATACAGATTGAATAACATCGGGGATAGGTCACAACCCTGTCTCACTCCCTTCCCAATCACTGCTTCCCCTTCATGCCCCTCGACTCTTATAACTGCCATCTGGTTTCTGTACAAATTGTGAATAGCCTTTCGCTCCCTGTGTTTTACCCTGCCACCTTTAGAATTTGAAAGAGAGTATTCCAATCAACATTGTCAAAAGCTTTCTCTAAGTCTACAAATGTTAGAAACGTAGGTTTGCCTTTCTTTAATCTTTCTTCTAAGATAAGTCGTAGAGTCAGTATTGCCTCATGTGTTCCAATATTTCTACGGAAACAAAACTGATCTTCCCCGAGGTCGGCTTCTACCAGTTTTTCCATTCGTCTGTAAAGAATCTGCCTTAGTATTTTGCAGCTGTGGCTTATTAAACTGATAGTTCGGTAATTTTCACATCTGTCAACACCTGCTTTCTTTGGGATTGGAATTATTATATTCTTCTTGAAGTCTGAGGGTATTTCGCCTGTTTCATAGATCTTGCTCACCAGATGGTAGAGTTTTGTCAGGACTGGCTCTCCCAAGGCCGTCAGTAGTTCCAATGGAATGTTGTCTACTCCCGGGGCCTTGTTTCGACTCAGGTCTTTCAGTGCTCTGTCAAACTCTTCACGCAGTATCGTATCTCCCATTTCATCTTCATCTACATCCTCTTCCATTTCCATAATATTGTCGTCAGGTACATCGCCCTTGTATAGACCTTCTATATGCTCCCTCCACCTTTCTGCTTTCCCTTCTTTGCTTAGAACTGGATTTCCATCTGAGCTCTTGGTCTGCCTTTCCTTAATCTATTTTCTAAGATAAGTGTTAGGGTCAGTACTGCCTCACGTGTTCCAACATCTCTACGGAATCCAAACTCATCATCCCTGAGGTCAGCTTCTACCAGTTTTTCCATTCGTCTGTAAAGAATTCGTGTTAGTATTTTGCAGCCGTGGCTTATTAAGAGTGATTAGGAGCAATTTTTACAAAAACCAGATGGCAGTTATAAGAGTCAAGGGACATGAAAGGGAAGCAGTGGTTGGGAAGGGAGTAAGACAGGGTTGTAGCCTCTCCCCGATGTTATTCAATCTGTATATTGAGCAGGCAGTAAAGGAAACAAAAGAAAAATTCGGAGTAGGTATTAAAATCCATGGAGAAGAAATAAAAACTTTGAGGTTCGCCGATGACATTGTAATTCTGTCAGAGAGAGCAAAGGACTTGGAAGAGCAGTTGAATGGAATGGACAGTGTGTTGAAAGGACGATATAAGATGAACATCAACAAAAGCAAAACTAGGATAATGGAATGTAGTCGAATTAAGTCGGGTGATGCTGAGGGAATTAGATTAGGAAATGAGACACTTAAAGTAGTAAAGGAGTTTTGCTATTTGGGGAGCAAAATAACTGATGATGGTCGAAGTACAGAGGATATAAAATGTAGACTGGCAATGGCAAGGAAAGCGTTTCTGAAGAAGAGAAATTTGTTAACATCGAGTATAGATTTAAGTGTCAGGAAGTCATTTCTGAAAGTATTTGTATGGAGTGTAACCATGTATGGAAGTGAAACATGGACGATAAATAGTTTGGACAAGAAGAGAATAGAAGCTTTCGAAATGTGGTGCTACAGAATAATGCTGAAAATTAAATGGGTAGATCACATAACTAATGAGGAAGTATTGAATAGGATTGGGGAGAAGATAAGTTTGTGGCACAACTTTTCTAGAAAAAGGGATCGGTTGGTAGGACATGTTCTGAGGCATCAGGGGATTACCAATTTAGTACTGGAGGGCAGCGTGGAGGGTAAAAATCGTAGAGGGAGACCAAGAGATGAATACACCAAGCAGATTCAGAAGGATGTAGGTTGCAGTAGGTACTGGGAGATGAAGAAGCTTGCACAGGATAGAGTAGCATGGAGAGCTGCATCAAACCAGTCTCAGGACTGAAGACCACAACAACAACAGGAGCAATAAATAACTTCATACCCTGTGGCGATCTGACAGAAGGTTTTGAGTTTGGCGAATATTTGGAACAGCGAAGTACGTTGGAGTGTGATCAGCTTCTAGTGTTTGAGGAAACGATGAATTCTGAAGGAGAATTAACTCATTTTACAGCACTGTTGACTACATACTAGAGGAACTATTCTGTGAAGATGATTTTGTGAGCATGCCAATGCTCCCTGTCATGAAGCTGCATCTTTGAGGCACGGTTTGTGGACAGTTACATTTCTGAAACTGATTGGTCTCTCTAGATGAGTTAGAAAGTCGATTCCGCTCCCAATCCCTGCGTCCAGTATCACTACCTTCTCCGGGTATCACTCTTCAAAAACAATGGGCTGTTATTCCTTCACAGACTTTCAGACACACAGACTGAAAGCGTCCCCAGTTCAAGTCGTTATAAAGACGAACGGTGGACACAACCCTCGTTAAAGTCACCTAATAATTTTCGGCTACTTCTGATCAGATAGCTTTTTGAGCTACAGCCACAGGCCGTCTTTGGCCGCACGTGGTGGTTGGCAGCGCCACTGGACGCCCCTGGCAGACGCCTGGGGCGGCGCCCGCTGGTGATGTGCTGTGCAGTGCCGTGCCGTGCCGTTCCCCGCAGTGTCGCGGCCCCCGCCCCCGCCCCCGCCCCCGCTACGAGCTGTTCCTCCGTCTCTGTCGGCGTGCCACGTCTCCGCCTCCTTCTGGAGCCGGCCCGGGGCGGCTGGGGGTTTGTTTGTGCGGAATTGGCTCTCTCGTCTCCAGCGCCGCGCCCCTGTGTTTCTCTCGCCGCACCACCCACTTTGCCCCCTCGCGACCGCCGCCTCTCTCGCTATGCCGACATCGATTCTCTGCTCCTCGCGGCGGAAGCGGCGCTGCTCGTCGTCTCCCTGAGCAGCTACTGTGCGCGCGGCGCCCGTCAACCAAAATGGGATCAGCCGCAAGTAAAAGCGAATCACCTGCCCACGCAGGGTCGCTGCCCTCGGCCCCCTCCTTGCCTCTCCCTTTCATGCCCTGCCGACGACACACCTTCTGCGCAAACGCACCCACGCACGCACGTACCCCCCCCCCCCCCCCCCCCACACACACACACAACCACACACATGTGGTTTCCACATTCCATTACAGGCTCACGTACCCGGATTTTGAGGGATACGTCAATCTTGTTTCCTTCACGAAAATTAGATCCTAAGCTACAGAAAATTCACAACTGGAATTCCTACTCATTTAAAATCAGTGTTGTTGTCAACATACAGTGCTTCCCAAACTATCAGGTGTAAGCTTTTCTTATCGTTCATCAATTCAAAATAATACACAGGAAGTCACAAACTGTTGGATCACAGATCCTTGTTGGATAAAAGGAAACCAAATTGCAGAAATTCTGGCCAAAGAGGCAGTATAAACTGAAACGCCAAAAAAGGTGGTATAGGTATATTCAAATACAGTGATATGTAAACAGCCAGAATACGATGGTGCGGTCGGCAACGCCTACATAAGACAACAGTTGTTACATCGGTTATGTAACACCTACAGCGCCTCTCGGTGTTGAAAAAACAAAAGTAGCTCCCAAATTAGCCCCCATGTCCTTAAAATATCAATTCACAAAATGACCCAAGTCCCTCCACAAGTAGTAATTACGAAACATAAAAAAAAGGAAATAGAGGGAAATATCTAGTATAGAAAGCAAAAGAAAAGAAAAGGAAAATTTAATTGTAAATTTTAGAAACATGGTAAGGGGGAAAAACGGTAGAAAATATTAAAATATTTGTTATTCCAATACGTAAGAAAATCAACATTATAGTCACAGAACGTAGGTCTGGGACACCAAAGACAGTGTTTATTAAAGTATAAGTAGCCATACGTTGTAATTACGATACTCCAGTCTCTAGTCTGTTCTAGTTCGGAAGTTATTAAGGACGTACAGCTTTAGAAAACAACAATTGGGACTTTATTAAACGGGGATGAAGACTGGATGGTGACGAGATGTTTTTGAGGATTGTGAGTTCAAGACTTTAATTTGGACATTTGTCAGATTAGATAAACAGGAAGGTGAATAGTAATCTCTTTGGCTTTAATGTCAATTCGTGTGAATATTTAAATGCTTTACTGAATTGAGAATTTTAACCGGATTCGGACTTTGAATTGTGATAGTGGGAAACTTTAACCTCACGCGACTATTATCATAGTTAATGACAGTTTGCAGATATTAAATAGAAATAACTTATTTACCGAAAGTATCAGGATATTAGTCAACATCACTGATGCTAGCGGGAATCCTACTTAGACATCTAATTAAAGAACTTCTTTGAATGAGATCGTATGAGTGAACCTGTTTATTAATAATTCTTGTCAATAAACTGACGTTGTTAATTTGAAACATAATACAAGTCTTGAACATTAATTTAACTTAGATTAATAAACGTTAAGGTTACGTTATCTATGCCAAGAACAAACTAGCGATTCTAACTAAAACGACTGACAAAAGTTAAAGTATCGTCATCTGTAAACATTGGTAGTAAAACTACTAAAGAGTTTTCTCTCAGATTTGGGAAGACTATACGTGTAGTGACCCACGTTTAACATTGGGTTTTAAAAGTAATCAAACTGATACTTAGCCGGGAAAATATTAAATAGAAGTAAAACCCTTCAATGACAGTCATATGAAAAAAAAAAATCAAACTTTCACCTATTAGACGAAAAAGCGAAAACAGAAAAAGGTCTGCTACAGTTACTGCTGCTAAAGTGACAGATTACCAAAATTTAAGTGAGTTTGAACGTCGTGTTATAGTTGACGCACGAGCGATGGGACACAGCATCTCCGAGGTAGCGATGGAGTCGGGGTTTTCCCGTACAACCATTTCACGATTGTACCGTAAATATGAAGAATCCAGTAAAACATCAAACCACCTACATAGCTGCGGCCGGAAAAAGATTATGCAAGAAAGGGACCAACGACGACTGAAGAGAATCGTTGAAAGTGACAGAAGTGCAACCTTTCCGCAAATTGTTGCAGATTTCAATGCTGTGCAATCAACAAGTGTCAGTGTGCGAACCATTCAACGAAACATCATCGACGTGGGTTTTCGGAGCTTAAGGTCCACTCATGTACACCTGATGACTGCACGATGGTTGACGTATAAACTCCGACCCATCGGCTGGACGCTGTAATACTTGGCGTATCGGTTTTGGCCGAAATTAGTTAGGAGCTGCTTTAACTCTCGAGTTTAGCAAATATATTGCTTGGCTCAGTGATCGATTAGCGAGGCACCGCATGGCATATGAGACAAAGGGACACTCTTGGCTTTTGTTGCTGCTATGTACACGCTCTGTTTTCCTGCTTGTTGGATGAATCGAACTATTTATTACAGACATTTTTCTTTCGGTATTGAAGTGGGCATACTGAAGCGACTACGATGAGATGGTTGCTGGCTTGCAAGACCTTTGCATTGTTATAACTGCCACTTCTGAACTCCATTTTGATAAGAGCGATGCTAGTCTCCTTCTTCGCTTTCGGAATTTGTCTGGGACACGTCAGAACCGATAGCCGTCTTCTGGACATTTATCTGAGCTTGTAGTTTATTCCTTGCATTTCTACTCTTTAAATAACCAGCGGAAAAATGCTACTGTTGAAAAAAGGGAAATACGTTCCGCTTGAAAAGACACTGTAAGATAATGATGATGTTTGGTTTGTGGGGCGCTCAGCTGCGCAGTCACCAGCGCCCATACAAATTCCCAATCTGCACACAGCTCATTCTAGCCAATGTCACGAATGATGATGGAATGACGAGGACAGCACAAACACCCAGTCCCCGGGCAGAGTAAATCCCCAACCCGGCTGGGAGTCGAACCCGGGACCCCATGATCCAGAGGTAGCAACGCCAGCCTCTAGACAACGAGCTGTGGACACTGTGAAAGAAAAGTGGGGAACCAGCAGACTCAATCCTCATTCTGATTCTCTCGAAAAAAATGTTGGCATGCCAACATCTTCACGCTGTGTTAACACAGCACACTCTAAATCCTCTCATCCAGTCTCTTTTTATTGTTAAGCCTTCACATTCAGCATCTTCCTCTCACTGCCACTCTCTGTATATGTCTCCCCCTCATTGTCTCCTTTTCCTCCCGTAGATTTACAGTACATCCCACTGCCACTGTCTCCTCTCTCACTACGATGTCTCCTTTAGTCTTTCTTTCCCACTACCACTGTCTGGAGTGTCCACCTTTCTTTTCCCTTATAGTTAGATGTTTAAAATTTCGGTCCAAAATGTGCCCCACGAGTTCGCCGGTCTGGGAGGGTAAAGAGATCTCACCATCAAGGCCACGTATGGTCTCAACTGTTCTGTATTTTTCATGTCCGCTGTCTCCTCTCCGTTTTGCTCCTACTGTTTCTATCTCCTTCCACCTATATGTTTCTTTTACTGCCACTGCCTCTCACTGAATATTAACATCTCCTCTCTGTTTGGCCCGCACTGCTAGTGTCTTCATCCATCTTTCTTTCTACTTAACATCCTCTTTATTTCTGGCACCATTGCTGTCTCTTCCCTCTTTCTCTCTCATTGGTACTGTCTCCTTCCTCTTCCACCACCACTGTCTCCCTGCTACTCTCTTTCCACACAAAAAATGCGAATATGTTCACATGTAAAAATTTTTAGTGAGGAAGGCGGAATGAGGATTGACGCAGCTGGTGTCTTATTTCTCTGCCAGAGTTTTGCAAAAAAGCACATATACCTCAGTTTCATGTTCTGACAGGAGAAAAATTCCCTTGTTTTCCTTGCTACAGCGGGGTGTGCTGCTAGTATGAAACGAATTCCATAGGTCAGTAAAGCTTTGACACGTTAATTATATACTCCCAGGAATTTACATACTTTTACGTAAACATTTATCTCTGGACACTTTGCTCATCGATTACAACTCATCGAAGATGCCCAGCTTGTATCTTAAAAGAAAAAAAATGTTATTGAGAGTTTTTTATTGAATTTACAGTATTTACAATTTTACAGAACTTTTGGCAGTCTTTTTTAATCCTATGCAGGCATGTTAAGACCCTTTGTAGCCCATTTTTGTCACTGGAGTACCACTTTACGCATTTTTGTATAGGTGTGAAATGCCCATGACACAGGAACAGCCATTCATAAAATTTTACTGGTGAGAAAATACTGACTATAATCTTAGGTGACACCAGTCACTTGTGATGACCCTTGCGTGTCTACACTAAGCCACTTACAACTATATTTACGTTTGAACCTGGATATTACGTGGATATTTTACGTACGTAAGCGTGGTACAGGATGACAGTTATTGAACTACATGAAATAAAATCGTCATAAGTTCTGAACGATTTGCGTTAGGAAGTTCAAATGCACGGTTGGCCGAGGGGCATGAGGGAAATTACCATGTTGATGTAGGGTTTGGTTTAGCGAAGAAGCCCACTTTCACTTGAATGGTTTCGTCAATAAGGGAAACTGGCGCATTTGGGGGACTGAGAATCCGCAACCTCAACGGGTGACTGTGTGGTGTGTAATGTCCAGTCACAGAATAATTGGTACGATATTTCTTGATGGCACGGTGACTACTGAACGGTATGTCATGCTTTTGGAAGATGATTTCATCCTCATTATCCAAAGTGACCCTGATTTCGACAACATGTGGTTCATGCAATACGGAGCATCACCCCATCGAAGCAGGAGAGCTTTTGATGTCCTGCAGGAGCACTTTGAGAACCGCATTCTGGCTCCGGGGTACCCAGAGGATACTGGCATGGACCTCGATTGGCCGCCATATTCTCCGGATCTAAACACATCAGACTCCTTTTCGCGGGGCTGTATTAAAGACAAGGTGTACAGCAATAACCACGAAACTACTGCTGAGCTGTAAACAGCCACTGAGGAGGTCATCGACAGCATAGATGTACCGATACTTCAACGGATCATGAAGAATTTTGCTATTCGTCCGCGCCACATCACCACCATTGATAGCTGGCGTATCGAACATGTCATAAACTAAATCCGAATACCTGCAGTGCCGTTTATATATTGAATAAAGTGTGTGCAGGCTGTAGCTTGTAACTAATTTACGTCTTTTTTCGTATAGTTCAATAACTGTCACCCTGCACTTTAAACCTCTGGACCTCGGTAAAGGATAAGATATCGAAAAAAGTTTCATCCTTCCGCGAGATCATCATCTGAAGAACGTATGGCAAAAATTGCGATGATTTGCCGTGAATAGCAATTATAGAACTGGCAATTCCCACAACTGATACCTTTGATACTGAAAAACCGCGGTTTTTCAAGTGTATATTAAAAGCGGATACAGATTTTCGAAAACGAGAAAGTGCCGTATCTAGACGAATGTCTAAAAAATGTGCAGCTAAAATTTGAGCTATTTGCTATGTTTAGTTATTCAGATAATTGCAGCCTAGTATGAAAAATGTTTTGTGGTTTTCGGCAAAATTACTGTAATTTTGAAACTCTGAGTCTCGGTAATGGATAATGATACCGAAAAAAGTTTCGAAGTTCCCCGAGAATATCATCTTCAGAAAGTATGGTAAAAATTTCGACGATCTACCGTAAATAGAAATTATAGAAGTGGCCATCTTCACAACTGGTATTATTCATACTGAAAAATCCAACAAATGTTAGTCCATCGTAGAACATGTCTAATTCAAAAGAACCACCCGATTTGCTCAATTTGCCAGGAGTGGAGGTAGCGTGCAATGTTTAAATTTTGACCCTGTACGGCAGGATAGCTACAGAATGCCCATTCTCGGGTTAGGTATACACATGGTTAGTAGACCAAGAGATATATAAAAAAAACTTGACCCCTTATTTCTGTGATAAACAGAACCCGACATATGACCCCCCCCCCCAAAAAAAATAGATTTTCGCACCCAGCTTCAAAAAAATGTTCAAATGTGTGTGACATTTTATCGGCCTTAACTGCTAAGGTCATAAGTCCCTAAGCTTACACACTACTTAACCTAAATTATCGTAAGGACAAACACACACACACCCATGCCCGAGGGAGGACTCGAACCTCCGCCGGGACCAGCCGCACAGTCCATGACTGCAGCGCCTTAGACCGCTCACCCGGCTTTCTGGAACGTCTAAGTACCGTGTGCTGTCGTGGACGGATCGATATTGTGGGTGTTACTATAAATACAGGATTGTTTTTTCCGGCTTTTGCGATGTGTAGTGATGTAGAGTCACGTGGTCCGTTGAAGGAAACGCGTGGTTTAAGACATGATTTTACTTTAGGTCCTCACATGTACTCCCTCAAGAGCCACATTTAAGAGAAGATTAGTGCTTCATTTTACAAACAAGTTAGCAGGGCTGAAGTTAATTCCTAAAATACATACCAAGTACGAAAGCTTGACCCACACCAAGACTGCTACTAAAATAACCACAAGTAAACAGGTCGATATGAAAACAGAAACACAATTTCAAAAACAAATTTATTACAGGATAGAAATCTTTAGTATGTTACATCAGAAGCAACTTTTATTTAGCGAAAAGTTACGTTATGACGTAAAAAGGGGCATTCTTTCTGAAGCATCCGATAAGGTCTATCTCGGATTCATGAAAAGAGCAGGGAGTTCAGTAGAATTCTGCTACACCAGGCCAGTTAGAATTATACGCAATATGAGTAACTAAACCACTGGTAATCCATTAGGTGTTTATTGGTATCGTGTAGCGTGCTTGTTTCGTCGTACACGTTCTGTGCACACCGTGATTGTGAATAGCAAAGAAGCTATTAAGTGTGCTGCGTCTCGTTAAAGGTTAAGAGAGGTCAAAGGTCAAATGCATCCCGCTGTCTCCGAGGCTGATGTTATAGAAAAGAAGCAGCGCTCGCAACGGCGCGCAATAAAACAGCAAGAAGCTGAACTGCCTTCAGCTTTGACCTTTGTTGTCGTCGCTACTCAACGTTAAACCTCTACGACTTTAGCTAGAAACTACTGCGGACTCATAACGCAGTAAGTAATGTAATTGTAGAAACGTTGTATGCACACTGAAAATACAAATACCCGTACCTAAATGATTCAGTAAATATAATACAAGAAAATGCGAAAAGACAAGACGTGCGCCTTGGAAGTGGAAAGTCGGGGTGATTTTTCTCTTCTCCCCGAACTTTAATTCCTTCTCCAGATTTCTCACTGGCTTCCTTCGCCGCTTATTCAATGTATTCATTGAATAAAATAGGTGATAAGTTACAAATCTGTCTCAGTACCTTCTCTTAGACATGGCTGCAGTCACATTTATAGTCCGCTGCTCTTGATCAAGTGGTTAGCGTTGCTGCCTCTGGATCACGGGGTCCCGGGTTAGATTCCCGCCCGGGTCGGGGATTTTCTTCGCCCGGGAACTGGGTGTTTCATTATCATGATCACATTTCTGTGCGAGTTGTTAGTAACATCTCGTTTCCTTTACCTTCAGAACATCACAGAGTACGTTTCAGTAAACGCTTTCAAAAGCTTTATCTAAATCTGCAAAATCTATAAACTTAGGTTTGCCTTTCTTTAACTTGTCTTCTAAGACAAAACGTAGGGTCAGTATTGTCTTTTTCTACACTACCTGATGCTAAATTACGGATGCTAACTAACTCTGGAGAAAAACTGAAAGCTTTATGTTCAGTAGTTTTTGTTTGTATATTGTTTTGGATATCGTTTTAGATTAGTGCTGGCAGTGTTCTTAATTTCCAACTCAAAAATGTTTCATTGTTGAAGGAGACTACATTCATCATCAAATAGTGTGAAGTTAGTATTTACCATCCAACGCAATGTCAAAACGGTCACGAAAGATCACTTATTTTCAATTGCATACAGTAACCGATGTGGAGATTATTGCTGTGAGAAACTGAAACCAGTACACCAAATCACATATGCCCGTCTTGGAACTGGCAGTAGCCAATCTGAGTGTACTTCCTTCAAATGTATTTCGTAGAATAATTTCATTACTATAGCAACTCTTGTCTCGATTAAATTTAACTTATTTCGTTCTGCGCGTGTTACAAATGTATATTACGTTAGAAGCTTTTTTCATGATTTTTAAAAGCTTTAACTGATTTAAATTAAACCTTATACATGTAGAGATAATTGATGTGGATTGTATGGGAAGCACTGACGAGAACAATGTCGCGTTTAATGGTTTATGTGACTTGAACTTAAATGTAGATCGCACGTAATTATAAATGGTTCAAATGGCTCTAAGCACTATGGGACTTAACATCTGAGGTCATCAGACCCCTAGACTTAGAACTACTTTAACTAACTAACCTACGGACATCACACACATCCATGCCTGAGCCAGGATTCGAACCTGCGACCGTAGCAGCGGCGTGGTACCGGTCTGAAGCGCCTAGAGCCGCTCGGTCACAGCGGCCGGCGCACGTAATTATAGTGCACAAAGCGCTCATTGACTTTTCTCATCAATAAATGTCCTGTTGACGATACAACATTTAGAGCCGGCGAACAAGCTTGGACAGAGAATTGATGGGGGTGGAAACTGGCCATGGCCTTTTTCAAGGGAACTAACAAAGAAATCCCCTTAATGAGTTGTCCTCGCAAATGCGATCAAATTTGCAGACCACTGTGCCACTTCGCTCGGTAAACTACATGCCACTAATATCATGCACTACAAATACTACAAACATACAGCATAGACATTATAAATCACCAAACAAAGTGCTCACTGCATTCATGTTTCTCACTTACCACATTAGCAGGTGACGTACAAATGAATATGTACTGCATGGAAGAAACGTTAAGGCAATTACCTGAAGTTTGGCGCAGTTTCCTGTCATCGATTACATCAATAAAATAAAGTAATTCAAACACGTTTGCGACTCGTTCCAGTTGGTGTAATTTGATAACGACCCTGATGTTCAGCGAGTTGTTTAAAATGTGTTGTACTTGAATACGTAAATCACTATGCAAACACAAAACACAAAAAATTTCACATTACTCCTACTCAGATGTAAAATAAAAAAAAAAAAATCGAACAGTTCGTGCCATGAATAAGTGAAAACGTACTTCACGATTCCAGCTGTGTGTTCAACGAAAATGACAACAAATGAGAAATGGAATTCTTCGCAAACACTTAGTGACCATTTGCCGCAGATACCACTACCCAGGTACCTGCTATGGGTTGTTAAGAAAGAGAAGCAATGAATGCACAGTGTACCCACTCAGTACAAAGATTTTCGGGACTGTATTAGTAATAAATGGAGAAGAATTAAGACTGTGGTATTAATGCTTCATATGTTCTACACAGTCTCTACTCACTTGAATACAACGCTGAGAACACACATGTAACCTTGAGAATCTGTCAGAAAAGGTCTTCCTCTGGATATTGTTAAACTGGAGCGTAACACTCGCATCATCTCCCAAGAGAAACTCCCCATCGCACCCCTCTCGAGTTTAGTGGTAAAATCGTCTAGTGGATACCCCGTCACAAAACTGAACACAGATCAATCATGAAAACAGAAAGAAAGTGTACGGAACTGTGAAAAAAGAAGCAAAATAGAAACAGTGAACGATCGAAGCTTAAGATGTGCTACATCGAACGAACTGCAAGAACTGAGGCGTCGTGGTTGTATTTTCACGGTACTGGACTGCGAAGCTGGTGATGCGTGTTCAAATCTCCCTCGTGCCCCACTTTTTTTTTCACAAAATTATGAGCTTACCGTCCGGTCATTGACGTGCCTGTTCACCTTCTGTAATCTTGGCAACTGTTATACTATACACTGGTTGTAGAATATCAGTTATATGGTAAGAATATATTACCGTCGCTAGTAAATGTGGTGAATAGTGAGAGCAGACGAGATGCCGCATAGATCTCTCACGAAAATAAAAATAACAAATAAATGGATGTGGACTAAGTTACGATAAAGGAATTGAAGAGTCAAAACTTCCAAAACGGAACGCAAGAGTCATAACATCTGGTACTTGTTTAGAACAAGTGGGACGTACATACGTCTGCAGGTCCCTTCCTTACACCTCGCTGTTGGAAACGGGCGTTACATCACGACACAGGCACATACCTGAATACAGCGAACAGACACGTCAGTGGCCGGACGGATAGTTCATAATTTCGTGAAAAAGAAAAGGGGGACGGAGGGCACGAGGGACGTTTTAAATATGCATCTCCCTCTTCAAAATTCAATACCGTGAGCGCATAATCACAACGACATGGCTATACAAATTTGCTCGATGTTGCATTCTTGGGCTTGGACCGTTCACTGTTTCCATTTAGCTTCTTTTTTCACAGTTCAGTACACCTTCTTTCTGTTTTCCTGCTTGATTTGTGTTCAGCTATGCACTGGGCCATCTCACCACTAAATCTGAGAGGGGGGGAGGGGGGGAAGGGGGGGTCTCCCTTGTTAGATCTTGGCGAATCGTCAGAAATCCATTCTGCACTTTGCCGTTTTATGGTAGGTTCTAGGTTCGCATTGGTAACGCTAAGTCTCGTCACTCATGATGATTTTTTCCCGAAAACAAATGTCGGTGTTTTTAATGTTAATCAAGTCATGGCAGGCGTCCATGCATCGTTGTTTTTTGTTCAGGAGTGAGGGCGTGCGGGCAAAACCTTGCACCCACTTTTCTCTTTTTGAAAACTTTCTGGAGAATGACTTGAACACTTGAAGTTTCCTGGCAGATTAAAAGTGCGTGACGGACCGAGACTCGAACAAGGGCCTTTGCCTTTCGCGAGCAAGTGCTCTATCGACTGAGCTACCCGAGCACGACTCACGCCCCGTCCTCACAGTCCTAATTCTGCCGGTTTCTCGTCTCCTACCTTGCAGACTTCACAGAAGCTTTGCCGCGAACTTTGCCCGCGAAAGGCAAAGGTCCCGAGTTCGAATCTCGGTCCAACACACAGGAAGTTTCATATTAGCTCACACTCCGCTGCAGAGTGAAAATTTCACTCTGGAAACATCCCCCAGGCTTTGGCTGAGTCATGTCTCCGCAATATCCTTTCTTTCAGGAGTGCTAGTTCCGCAAGGTTTGCAGGAAAGCTTCCGTGAAGTTTGGGAGGTAGGAAAAATGGAAATGTCGTGTGGCTAGGGCCTCCCGTCGGGTAGACCGTTCGCCTGGTCCAGGTCTTTCGATTTGACGCCACTTCGGCGACCTGCGCGTCGATGGGGATGAAATGATGATGATTAGGACAACACAACACCTAGTCCCAGAGCGGAGAAAATCTCCGACCCAGCCGGGAATCGAACCCGGGCCCTTAGGATTGACAGTCTGTCACGCTGACCACTCAGCTACCGGCGCGGACGGGAGGTAGGAGACAAGATATTAACAGAATTAGGGCTGTGAGTACGGGACTTGAGTCGTGCTTGGGTAACTCTGTCGGTAGAGCACTTGCCCGCGAAAAGCAGAGGCCCCGAGTTTGAGTCTCAGTCTGGCACACAGTTTTAATCTGCCAGGAAGTTCCATATCAGAGCACACTCCGCTGCAGAGTGAAAATTCCATACTTGAGCGCTTGATTTAGAGATGTTCAATTCTTCGCTCCTCTGCATTTTGTGGGAGGATAACGATGGTACTCTACGGTCGCACATCCACTATATAACACTGCCTGCTCACAAGTGACCATTCGGAAGGACCTCTGTTGTTTACAGTTGTTCGTTCAAGCTGCCACCGCAGCCACTGCTCTGACATGCTTATACGCCAGGAATGAAATCAGGGTTAGAACTTCCTGGACCGACGGTGTATGTGTGGTGGTGATTTACAGCAGTGCTGACCTTACTGCAGTCTGTTACCACATTTCCTTACCGTTACAGATATTCTTGTTCAGTCAAAAAGCAATTAATGGCTGATTGTATTACTTTACTGGAGCTATTAGTATCTTTGAGTGGAATTATAATGTAATGGTGTTACAGAATTATTTTTTAAAGCTAAATTAAAATACGTCACAAATTTTTTTTTTCAGGCTAGCCATTGGCTACTTTATTAGTTTTTATCAGTTTATGTTTTAACGTCACTCGTCACTCGCGTACTTAAATCACCCTTCCCTGTCTAATCGTGGAAGAAGCACCATGTAAGTTTTGTGTAGCCTGCAGCCTCTTTACGGAATAATAAGTTAAAATTTAATTATCTAACTATATTTAATTCCATAACACCATATGAAAAACTATATCTGAATAACATTTTCGGATTACATACGGCCGCGCGGGATTAGCCGAGCGGTCTGGGCGCTGCAGTCATGGACTGTGCGGCTGGTCCTGGCGGAGGTTCGAGTCCTCCCTCGGGCATGTGTGTGTGTGTGTGTGTGTGTGTGTGTGTGTGTGTGTGTGTGTGTGTGTTTGTCCTTAGGATAATTTAGGTTAAGTAGTGTGTAAGCTTAGGGACTGATGACCTTAGCAGTTAAGTCCCATAAGATCTCACACACATTTTTTTTAAATTACATATGCTGTTTATGATTTTCAGTGCCTGTCTTCAAAGGGTTGGAACCGGATTTTTCAATGTCCAAACGATTCGAGCTTCATTCGTGCTCTTTTGTTAAGAAACTATCTTCTTCAGTATCAAAGTCTGAGTACATTAATTTCAACATTTTTTTCTTTCATTCAAGAATTTTATTAAAATATCACAAATTTCCAGCCAACCGTTTGCAAAAAGAACTTAAAATTCGTTAACTAGTTTTCAACGGCAACTAGGGGCGCCTTTTTCAGAAGAAACTGTTACCTTACATGTAGTTAAAAGGAAATTTGAGCGACATCGCTCTAGTCAAAACATTAAAACCACAATTAAAACATTTTCCACCTGAATACGTAACAGGTATAGTCAAAATTTTAAGACATTGTATAAATATGCCACTAAGGGCACTACAGTGTTATACAGGGCCGGCCAGAAATTCTGCACGTGTGCGGTGCTCTTGCACATGTGCAGCTTCCGGGTCACAGCGTGCACGCCGCAGCCGTCAGCGTTCATGTAGTGCATGTTTCTGCGCACAGATGTCGCTCCTCCGTTACACAAAGTGCGTTATCGACACCTCGTATGTATATCACAACCTGGGCTGTATCTGGAAGATCTGTTGCTTCATCGAGCGCAACAGAGAAAGCATCAAAGTATTTAGCCTAATTTATTAGCTGCCTGTGCAGTTCGCGGGCCATAGCAACTATACGTCTTGTCCCTGTTTGTTTGGATAGACTGATTTCTTGAAACCTGCTAACTTACGTGGGACACACAAGTTCTGCAGCATCAATCAGACACCCTTTCACAAACTCCCCTTCGGGAAAGGGTTTCCCAGATTGCGCAATTCTTAATGCGATTTTAAAACTTGCTCGCAGTGAAGATTTAGTGTGGTTGTCATTCTGGAAAACTGAAAACAGTACATTGTACAGCGTACAGTAAAACAGGCATAAATATAACATAAGAAAGTAAGAGTTCAAGAAGTATCAGTTACTTTGACGTAGAGTAAAATCGAGTTGATGTGTCTCATCTATTTTCTTCAGGACATTTAATTTTGCTTGCCGTTCTTCGCTGTTGAGTACACTGCACTCGTCTTTGTGATATGTATTGCAATGTCTTTCAATTGAAAACTTACGCTGGCCGCCTATTATTCGGCGGCACAGCAAACACTGTGAGTTTTCATCAACGGCTACAAAAAAGAATTGCAGTTCCCCGTCATTTTTAAACGACTTCTTCACAGTACTTGCCATTCCTCAGCACTTCTCTGTTAGGTTGCGGTCACCAGGGGTAAACGAGTCTGGATATGTTGCGCTCTTGCTTGTACCACAGGGAAGTGGAGCCGCCGTCGTTCATTTAGCACACTTGTCTAATAACAGATGTCGCTGTCGCACACGTGCGCACATGTGCAGCACTTCCGCACGTCTGCACACTGTGCAGCGTTTGGCCGGCCCTGGTGTTATGGGACACGAGTGAGTATCTGTACTAGAGAGGAGTCGGTCAGCGTACTACTGGCTGACCTCGTCTCACAGCCCTCTATGCTCTACCGTTCTTGACCGGCGTGCCAGCGCTTGTCGTTACGCCGGAACAGCTTATATTGAAAATTGGACATTACAAATCAGTCCGATAGCGTTGAGACTCCTGTGTTGCTATCATATTCACTAAAATTGTCAGCAGCAGCATACAGAAAAGGGAGTTTGTTAATCAGACGACTGAAAAGATATCAATAGAAGGCGATATAAAGGAATGGAAAACCTACAGCTTAAGGAAATTGTACATCTGATCTGTAAGTGTACATTGCCGCTTTGTCTGATAAAGTTTTTGAGTCAGTTTTAACTATATCAGTAATTGCAGTCCTTGTGAACTAAGACATTCATTCAGCTTACCTTAACATACCGAAGAATTTGTTTCGTACGTAAGAGCTACTAGTAGATCTGCGTCCGTAACTGAGGGTCCACGGATTTTTCCTTGGTGGAAGGGCTGTACCAGGGTCCACTCAGACTCGTGAGGATAGCTGAGGATCAACGTGAACGAGTAGAGCGGCTCCAGGGATGAAAAACCGACAATGGTCGGAGTGCCGACCCCACGCATCCGGATGAGGCCACTAACTGAGGACGACACGGCAGTCGGTCGGTCCCGACGACTGGCCCGTCTGTGACAGAGATTTTTTTTTCTTTTTACTACTAGCAATTACTCTTCATTAGAATAGCGACGGAATTCAGAATGGTAATAAAAAGCGTCACCAGGGTGCTGTAGCCTGACAGCTAAACCAAGAGGACGCAGGACGTATGTGTAGTACCTTTTCCCAACAGTTCCCTCAATCACTAGTAACTGTGATCTGAAGTCATACCAGATATCTCCCCACACCAGGAGTAGCAACACTGTGCCACACCAAAACATTGGAACAATGGGACCTCTCCCGAAGTGGTCGCCTTACTCGACGACGATAGTCATCTGGTGTAGCACAGAATTTAGATCTATCACTGAACACAGTGCGATGCCATTCATCAGCTGTGTATCCTTCCCATTCACGACACCACTCCAAACGCAGCCATTTGTGTGGTGGTGTTAACGAGAACCTACACATTGGACTATAATTTCCTAGTCCAGATGCTACTGGTCTTTCAGCAATGCCAGCAGTTGTGAAGGAGCTACGATGTCCTTGGTGCATCCCTAGTGGTGGACAGCCTTGGCCTACCGAGACCTTGACAACCAGTATACCTGCCATCAAGTTCCCATGCAGTGCACCATGGGGCCACTGACATCCGAAAGCTTCACAAATCTGTATATTGCACGATTCGACCAACAAGGCCAAATGGAGACCCTTATATGTAAATGGATACCCACAACGTGGCCCCTTTAGAACTGTTTAAGGTCCTGGTAGCGCTGTCCCACATGAGTACGTCATATCTCCGTGGCCTTAAAAGTGATCATTTAGCGTTTGACACTGTTCGTGTCCCTGATACACCATACCATGCCTGGTAACAACACTAAACACGAATAGCACTAATGCAGTCTGGTGGCTATCCTACATGCCACAGAGAATGGTAACTTTAATCACCTACCTAACCGCCGATAGTGTTTACGGGTACAAGGTTGCACTGACTGCCGGCCACTTCTTCTGGGTGTTTCACATTTTCGTCAGGCATTGCACTTACAATCCTGAGACAGCTTACTTTTGGACAGCCCTAGTCCTTCAACTTGTCCCCGCAGCGAGTACAATGTAGTCTCGCTTAGTTTACGCGTTCCCATTTCCGCGCAGGCGGCCGGGTCGTAACTTGTCCCCTCAATGTGGGCGGGCTGGCTCGCAGCTATTACGCGCAGACAGCCTGTTATTATTTTGCAAGTCTAATTCACTGCCGTGACGCCGTATCCCAGAGGTCGCGTGCGTCGGCCGCGCCGCACAGGGGCCGGCGTACTTTCTTGAGTGAGATCCCGTGGGACGTCTCTGTGATTGCAGACCTCGTGCGTAGCATAGCGAACTCTACTGATTCTGACGGCTGCTAAGACATAGGTGACGATTTTGTTTTTGGTCGGTGATGTGTTGGTGTTGTTGATTAGGTTGGGGCATTCATAGACGTGTTCACGAATACCCAACAATATATTGGTGAAGGAACTGATGACGGTATGCAATTTCGTTACTTCCCCGAGAAGAGTGATCATGAAAATGAATATTGCTGCTTTTACGCTTGTGGTAGAGGATATAGTGATGACGATCGTGATTACGTCAACAGCGGTTTATTGACTATGCTAGCATGATCGATAATAATGTTAAGACATACGTAGCCACATGTTTTTATTTATTTATTTATTTATTGTTCCGTGGGACCAAATTAAGGAGAAGTCTCCATGGTCATGGAACGAGTCACGATAGTAGAAACATATAAAATGAAATACAAGAAACGTATTCAGGCGACAATTCGTAAGTTTAAATACAGAAAATCAATAATGTAACACTGGAATTTGCTTAATTTTTCAGCTCTTCCAGGAGCTCCTCGACAGAATAGGAGGAGTGAGCCATGAGGAAACTCTTCAGTTTAGACTTAAAAGCGTTTAGGCTACTGCTAAGATTTTTGAGTTCTTGTAGTAGCTTATTGAGAATGGATGCAGCAGAATAGTGCACTCCTTTCTGCACAAGAGTCAAGGAAGTGCACATGCAGATTTGATTTCTGCCTAGTATTAAATGAGTGAAAGCTGCTAACTCTTGGGAATAAGCTAATATTGCTAACAACAAACGACATTAAAGAAAATATATACTGTGATGGTAATGTCAGAATTCCCAGACTATTGAATAGGGGTCGACAAGAGGTTCTCGAACTTACACCAAATATAGCTCGAACAGCCCGTTTTTGAGCCAAAAATACCCTTTTTGAATCAGAAGAATTACCCCAAAAAATAACACCATATGACATAAGCGTATGAAAATATGCGAAGTAGACTAATTTTCGTGTTGAACTGTCACTTATTTCAGATACTGTTCTAATGGTAAATAAAGCAGCATTTAGTTTCTGAACAAGATCCTGAACATGGGCTTTCCACAACAGCTTACTATCTATCCGAACGCCTAGGAACTTGAGCTGTTCCGTCTCGCTTATAATATGCCCATTCTGTCTGATCAAAATATCAGTTCTTGTTGAATTGTGAGTTACAAACTGTAAAAACTGAGTCTTACTGTGATTTAGCATCAAATTATTTTCCACAAGCAACGAACTTATTTCATGAACTACATCATTTGATAATGTTTCAATATTACACACAAGATCCTTCACTACCAAGCTGGTGTCATCAGGAAACAGAAATATTTTTGAATCACTTGTAATACTAGAAGGCATATCATTTACATAAATAAGAAACAGCAGTGGCCCCAGCACCGACTCTTGGGGAACGCCCCACTTAACAGTGCCCCATTGGGACTGAACATCACTACCACTCTCAATATTGCGGAGAATTACCTTCTGTTTTCTGTTCTTAAAGTAAGAGGCGAACCAATTGTAAGCTACTCCCCTTACTCCATAATGGTCCAACTTCTGCAGTAATATCTTGTAGTCAACACAGTCAAAAGCCTTCGTTAAATCAAGGAAAACACCTAGCGTTCGCAAACTTTTATTTAATCCGTCCAAAACATCACAGAGAAAAGAGAATATAGCATTTTCAGTTGTTAAACCATTTCTAAAACCAAACTGTACATATGACAGCAAATTATGTTAATTTAAATGCTCCAGTAACCTTGTATATACAACCTTCTCGATAACTTTAGCAAACACCGATGGCATAGAAATAGGTCTATAATTGTCAACATTATCCCTGTTTTCCTTTTTATAAAGTGACTTCACTACCGAGTACTTTATTTGGTCAGGAAACCGACCACTCCTAAAGGAAAAGTTTACAAACTGCCTGTTGGCTTCTGTCTCGGGTTCTTCCGTTCCTCTGATGATTTTTCTGAGGAGTGTCTGGCATTGTCAAAGTTTCACCCTCCACTGCTGGTGTTGTACTGAAGCCGAGATGGCCACAGACTGACTATATGTACCTATGGCGCCAACGTCCGAGGGCTTCTCCGCGGTCATTTCCGGTGCGGTTCTCTTGCTACCAGCGACGGTCGTTCGCTGCAGCACGGGAAGCCAGGATCCGTTTGCCCTGAGGTTTCCCTCTTTCTTCAACAACAAAGAAATTATATCTTCCTTTCTAGTTTGTTCCCTTGCCCATTTCTTTGTTTTCCTGTCTACTAGCAGTTTGTAACATGCATCTCTATTTTGATCCTGAATAATCATTATTTTTTGAATTTTTTCTCATTAAACGTTCTTATGCTACATCCGTAACTCAAGAAAGTTTTTCTCAATGGGGTGACTTCAACATAAACTTCAGGTATGCCCCAGGGCAACGTAATAGGTCCGCTGCTTTTTCCGATTTACATAAACGATCTGGTTGATGGTATTGACAGCGGCATTAGACTGTTTGCCGATGATGCTGTAGTCTACAGGAAAGTAGTATCACACTAAAGTTGTGAACAAATAAATGACGATTTTCAGAAAATAAATGAGTGGTGTAATGACTTGCAGTTATCTCTCAATATTAGTAAGTGTAACCTACTGCGTATAACAAGACGAAAATCCCAATTAATGTACGAGTACAAAACAAATGCCCAGTCTTTGGAAGCGGTAACATCCGTCAAGTATCTGAGTGTGGCTGTTCAGAATGATCTCAAATGGAATGATCCGATTACACAAGTAACGGTCAAGGCGAACTGTAGATTGCGATGTATTGGCAAAATCCTGAAGCGATGCAGTCCTTCAAAAAAGGAAATTGCTTACAATACGTTAGTTCGTCCAGTCTTAGAGTACTGTTCGTCTGTATGAGACCCTTACAGTTGGGTCTGATTCAAGAGATTGAGAAGGTCCAAAGAAGAGCGGCAAGAGTCGTGACTGATACATTTAGCCGTTGCGAGAGCGTTTCAGATCTCATTGAAAGTCTGAAGTGGGAGACACTTGCACATAGACGACGCGCTAAACTGAAGGGGCTGCTCACTAAATTCCGAAATCCGATCTTCGCCAAGGTTGTAGAGCATATGTAATTACCACCAACTTTAAAATCGCAAGCCGGCCGAAGTGGCCGTGCGGTTAAAGGCGCTGCAGTCTGGAACCGCAGGACCGCTACGGTCGCAGGTTCGAATCCTGCCTCGGGCATGGATGTTTGTGATGTCCTTAGGTTAGTTAGGTTTAACTAGTTCTAAGTTCTAGGGGACTAATGACCTCAGCAGTTGAGTCCCATAGTGCTCAGAGCCATTTTTAAAATCGCACAATGATCACCATACAAAGATAAGGGAAATTAGAGCTCGTACTGAGGCGTTCAGACAGTCGTTTTTCCCTCGCGCGATCCACGAGTGGAACAGATGAGGGGGGGGGGGGGGGGAGGGGGATATGACTCTGGCGCGAATTGTGCCCTCCGCCACACACCGCTTGGTGGCTAGCGGAGTGTATATGTAGATGTAAAATCTGGTAATGCAGCCTGTTACTGAACTCCCGTTTTTTATTTTTAAGTACATATTTTCTTCATTGTTTGTTGTATTACCAGGACGTACAGAAAATTAACGCCTCCGATTTTTTTTGTGAAAATTTTAAAGCTTTTTGAATAAAAGAAACGTTACTAACAACAATGGCTCTGAGCACTATGCTACTTAATTTCTGAGGTCATCAGTCGCCTAGAACTTAGAACTAATTAAACCTAACAAACCTAAGGATATCACACACATCCATGCCCGCGGCAGGATTCGAACCTGCGACCGTAGCGGTCGCTCGGCTCCAGACTGTAGCGCCTAGAACCGCAAACGTTACTAACATTCTACATCTTTATTCTTCTTGTCTAAATATTCAGATTGCTCTATAGGACTCCGAGCAATAGCGTGTAACATGGCGGTATGTAACGTAACTATGACGGTGCGTGAAAAACAGCTGCTGTAATCGAGTTTCGAATTCGAAGAGCACGTCCACACATGGTGTACTCTCTTCTTAAGCATGACAATACCAGACCAGACACAAATGCTGCGACATGTGCAACAGGCCGATGCCTTGGCTTCATTCATCGATCTTCCTCCATGCAGCCTCGACTTGGCACAATTCGATTTTCAACTGTTCCAAAATGCAAAGAACAGCTGCGAGGACTTAACTTTCATAGCGATGAAGCGGTGCAAGCAGGGGTAAGGCTGTAGTTCCGTTCAAAAATAGCTCTGAGCACTATGGGACTTAACTACTGTGGTCATCAGTCCCCTAGAACTTAGAACTACTTAAACCTAACTAACCTAAGGACATCACACACATCCATGCCCGAGGCAGGATTCGAACCTGCGACCGTAGCAGTCGCGCGGTTCCGGACTGCGCGCCTAGAACCGCTAGACCACCGCGGCCGGCTGTAGTTCCGTGGACAAAGTCAAACGTTCTACAGTTGTGATATCAACAAACTGGTCTCTCGTTGTGAGAATTGTGTTCGCTGCCAAGGTGAGGTGTCTGCCTCTGTAGCTGAGTGGTCGACATATCGGTTTCTGGTACTACCTTGGTGCCGCTACGGTCGGAGGTTCGAATCCTGCCTCAGGCATAGATGTGTGTGATGTCCTTAGGTTAGTTAGGTGTAAGTAGTTCTAAGTTCTAGGGGACTGATGACCTCAGACGTTAAGTCCCATAGTGCTCAGAGCCATTTGAGCCATATTGTCTTCGTAGTCCTGCGAGTCTCATAAACACCGTCGAGTCACATTAATGCGACCACCTGTCAAATGCCCGAATGACGACATTTTACAGCAGGACCGCTGCTATCCGTGCAAGAAGACAGTCAACGAGTTTCTGAAGTCATATAGAGCCGTACTTACTCCAGTGGCGTTGCCAGTTGCGCTCGGTTTCTCGGTTGAGGATCTAAGGTGCGGAAAGCCCACTCGCGGCGGTCCCACAGATTGTGGATTAGGTTTAAATCCGGGGACTTTGTTGGCGAGGGGAGTACGGTAAACACATCTTCGAACGGACATATACCGCAAGCTGTGTCTCACGTTACAGCGTCCTGAGGATAGATGTCATCATACCGAGGGGGAAAAAAAACTGCATGTAGGGGCGGATATGGTCCCCAAGGACAGACACACAATTTCGTAAATTGTGCCTTCCAGAATGACGAGATCACCCAGGCTTTTTGTTTTCTGATGGATGGAGCGTAAAACGTGATATATCTGAAAAGGCCATCTATCACCAGTTAGTGCACATCCAGTTGGATTATGGCGTGCAAATTCCAGCCTTCATCATCGATGAACCGTAGTCAGCATGGATGGATAAATCAGTTGCATGCGCAGCAACGTTCGTTGAACTTCGAGGAGACACGGTTGGCAGCCATCGGTTCATCTGCGCGCTCAGTTGTTCAACAGTTTCACGTCTATTCGCCGGTACACATCTTTGTAGTCGTCATGAACCCCTGTCATCTATGGCCCATGATGCACCACATATAGCCGCGCGGCGTAGCTGCGCGGTCTAGGCGTCGTATCACGGACCGGGTGGCTCCCCGCGTCGGAGGTTCGAGTCCTCCCTCGAGCACTGGTGTGGGTGTTGTCCATAGCGTAAGTTAGTTAAAGTTAGATTAAGTAGTGCGTAAGCTTAGGAACCGATGACCTCAGCAGTTTGGTCCCATAATACCTTACCACAAATTTCCAATTTTCCAATTTGCACCACATATACATTCGCGCCAGTTTCGGTTAGCGCCATTTTACCATCCACGGCACACTTTAAACCACGGTGGCAGGCGAACAATTTATAGACTTGGCCGTTTCAGAAATGCTTCCAAATGATCACGCTCGTTTGCAGGACAGATAAATCGCTCCGTTTCCGCATTACGACAATTCCTGCACTGTTTTCCGCGTTCCCCCGACACGCTTTGTTTACCCTTCACTGCTAGTGATGGTACCTGTCGTCTGCGAGAAGTTATTGCATGTTGACGTCGAACATATGCGGTAGTCTCATAAAATTGACTGGGCCGAAGAGTTCAGCTTGCGGATTCACTATTGTTTTATCTTCCTGAGTCATGAGCTCGGATTTTATGAATGTAAAATTGGTTATGGTGGTTAGTGCGTTTTTCATTCAGAAAACAATACTAAGTGGCCGAGCTGTTCTAGACGCTTCAGTGCGGAGCCGCGCGACCGCTACGGTCGCAGGTTCGAATCCTGCCTCGGGCATGGATTTGTGTGGTGTCCTTAGGTTAGTTAGGTTTAAGTAGTTCTAAGTTCTAGGGGACTTGTGACCTCAGCTGTAAAGTCCCGTAGTTCTCAGAGCCAAAACAAGACTAAAATATTAAATTAATAAAATTAAAATATGTTCAGTACTCATAAAACTCAATATTAAACACTTATAAATTATGAAAACCTATCACTTGAATGTGAAAGTATAGGCCTTTGCCGAATGTACACGCAATGCTAGATGGAAAAAATTACGCTGTATTGTTGTGATGAAATAAATAGTTAGCGCACAATGAATTTAGGGGATACGTTTCGATACTTCATCATCAAACATATTTGTGTTTGATGATGGTGTATTGAAAAGCGTGGACAAATTAATTTGTAGCTGGAAGCATTTCTCTATCAATTAAATAAATAAATAATCCTGTATTCGATAGTGCAGGGTATATTAGGATGTTACAGCATATTCTAAACGCATTCTAGTCCAAAATTTGTAAAAACAAACAAAAATGATAATTTTAAATACCATTATTGATATTTAACAGCGATCCTTCAGTGGAGTAAAATTAGTGAAACACAGTCTTGATCCACAGCGATTTATTAAAATATGATCCGTTTCGGGGTTTAGTACCAGGCCATCTTCAGAGAATACACCATCTAGCCGACTATGATGACTATTGGAACAGTTTTGCTGACCCCAGCAGTTTTACGCTGGCGCCAACACAGCTGTTCCAATCGTCATCATCCTCGGCTAGATGATAAGTGTAAATGTCGTGTGACTAGGGCCTCCCGTCGGGTAGACCGTTCGCCGGGTACAAGTGTCTCGATTTGACGACAATTAGGCGACTTGCGCATCGATGGGGACGAAATGATGATGATTAGGACAACATGGCACCCAGACCCTGAGCGGAGAAAATCTCCGACCCAGGCAGGAATCGATCCCGAGCCCTTAGGATTGATATTCTGTCATACTGACCACTCAGCTACCTGGGCGGACGGCTAAAATAAGTGGTTCAAATGGCTCTAACCACTATGGGACTTAACATCTGAGGTCAATAGCCCCCTAGACTTAGAAATACTGAAACCTAACTTAACCTAAGGACATCACACACATCCATGCCAGAGGCAGAATTCGAACCTGCGACCGTAGCAGCAGCGCGGTTCCGTACTGAAGCCCTTAGAACCGCCCGGCCACAGCGGCCGGCTGCGGGACGGCTACATGGTGTATTGTCTGAAGGTGGTATGGTATTAAACCCCGAAACAGTTCATATTTTAATAAATGGTTGTGGATCGAGACTATGTTTTACTAATTTTAAAGAGAAAATACCTTGACATTTTGAAGTGTCGGGTATACTGGAGAATATCAGCATCGCTCTTGCACGGTATTTCGATAGCATAACTCGTCATTTTCATTCAGAAAACAAGACTAAGTGGCCGAGACTCAGGGCATAAGAGCGACGCTCATGTCTGGCAGAATACCCGATACCTCAAGATGTCAACAAACTGCCAGGAAAGTCTCAAGAATTACAACCACAAATTATTTCTTGAAGACAGGCCGTCAATATGGTATCTTTCTTCAAGCAGATGCTTCCAGCTATAGGCAACATGCAGACACGAAAACAAGTGGTGCACATAAAGCACATGGTGTAAAGTATATGCTACAGTCAAGCACAGACAGTTTAATTTATTCCCTCAGTTAGAAAAAACTAACAGTTCGGTATAGCATTTATGCTACGTTACGTAATAACTGAGGAAATTACAAGAGTACAAGCGTCTTTTACAACTTATATGAAGAAATTTTTTGTACCTGTTACTTTAGTGTATGCTAACGGTCGTTCTTCATTTTTTTGTTTCAGGTAAGCACTGAGATGCAAGGCGTACTGCAAACTTCTTTTGCCTCGGAGCAGACTTGGGTACCACTATTACTGTGTACAAAACGTAAGTGTATGACAACCAGTTGCTATTATTGATAATGTATGAAGTGTCCGTCAAAGAACACGAAAGCTAATATTTAGAGTCAGAAACTTAAATATCCCTGCAGTACTTAATAAATGTCTGTTTTCTCTAGATATTTATAAATACCGAGGTGGAGTATACCCACCATCAATGTCCTAGTAAACGTACAGAGACTTGAGACGCCGGTACTATTCCACGAAGACGATCGGTGCGATGTCAGCAAGTTGTAATGTTCGAGTGAAAGAGAGTGTTTGATCTCCGAGAAATGGCTTTATCATAGGATGATATTTCAGCTCGTTCAGGGAGTGATTACCTATGATACCTATAAAGAACTTGATATGCATGTGGTATTAGTGAACAGAACATGTTCTCATTCAGTGACAAAGGAGCACAGAAAGTAGCCACAAAATAGGGTGAGCGATGGACTGCCTGCATAGCGGTAACGAATTGCACAAGTTTTTTTGCAGTGTGGGTATGAGTAAGGGCTGAGGCAGACGTGCACCTGTCTTCGCCATTGGTCTGACATCGTCTGCTGTGGACTCCTATAATGACGCTTCAGTACATGCGAAAGCTGTTGCTTCAATCGCATTCATTTAATGATTTAAGGCAGGTCTCGCTTCAGCCTGTAGTCGGATGATGGCCGTTTACATGTTCTCACACACCTCTATGGTAACAGCAATGTAGCAGCGTTCATGGAATAGATACTAAAACCTGAACTGAATGTTTTGGAGTGGTACTGAACGCATCATCGATAGCGAATTCTGCAGTGCATTCTGAACAGAACATATTCGTCAGGGAATCATTTTTCAGAAGGACAAAATTTGTTAACATTTAATGTTAACTATATATGATGGTAGTATCTGTTCCCGAAAGAACAGTTACCGTGGAAGACCATGCAGCTTTGCTAGAAATGAAATGATAATTAAATGGACACCATAGCTGCAAACAGGCGTTGATGTATTTCATTGGGGACATGTTGAAAATGTGTGCCCCGACCGGGACTCGAACCCGTGATCTCCTGCTTACATGGCAGACGCGCTATCCATCTGAGCCACCGTGGTCACAGAGGATAGTGCGTCTGCCACGAGTAATGAGTGTGATGGGCAAACATCTATTAGGCGCACTACGAATGTAGTGGTGTGGACATGTTGGGAATGTGGATCTCACGGGGAGCGTGCAATGGATAAGTCCTTGCAGACGCAATATCCTCTGTGCCCACGGTGGCTCAGATGGATAGAGCGTCTGC
Source organism: Schistocerca americana (assembly GCF_021461395.2). Taxonomy (NCBI): domain Eukaryota; kingdom Metazoa; phylum Arthropoda; class Insecta; order Orthoptera; family Acrididae; genus Schistocerca; species Schistocerca americana. Next base: position 272,925,316 of record NC_060126.1, on the reverse strand, counting down.
CATGTAAGCAGGAGATCCCGGGTTCGAGTCCCGGTCGGGGCACACATTTTCAACATGTTCCCAATGAAATACATCAACGCCTGTTTGCAGCTAGGGTGTCCATTTAATTATCATTTCATTTCTAGCAAATCTGCATGGTCTTCCACGGTAACTGTTCTTTCGGGAACAGATACTACCATCATATATAGTTAAAATATGGCTTCCCGGCCATTGACCTTCATGTGCGAACGCACACGCTATACCCGAACTCGTACGGGACTTGGTAGATTAATCTGCCACGAGTAATGAGTGTGATGGGCAAACATCTATTAGGCGCACTACGAATGTAGTGGTGTGGACATGTTGGGAATGTGGATCTCACGGGGAGCGTGCAAGGGATAAGTCCCTGCAGACGCACTATCCTCTGTGCCCACGGTGGCTCAGATGGATAGAGCGTCTGCCATGTAAGCAGGAGATCCGGGTTCGAGTCCCGGTCGGGGCACACATTTTCGACATGTCCCCAATGAAATACATCAACGCCTGTTTGCAGCTAGGGTGTCCATTTAATTATCATTTCATTTAATGTTAACATAAATTATGCAAAGCCATCTTCGAAGAGCGAAAGGTACCACTTGTTAACTTCTTTCCCGATCACTAGGGGCGTCTCCTATCGAACATGTTTGAGATATTTGTGGCTGGCTCTTATTCTTGTCTGCGTCTTCTAAGCTATATCACTGACTCTCATATAAAGCGCGTGAAAGCAGATTAATTATCACGGTAGCTTTAATTCCATCCCAGTAGGTTGAAAATGAAATGAAATGAAATGAAATGTCGTGTGACGAGGGCCTCCCGTCGGGTAGACCGTTCGCTTGGTGCAAGTCTTTCGATTTGATGCCACTTCGGCGACTTGCGCGTCGATGGGGATGAAATGATGATGATTAGGACAACACAACACCCAGTCCCTGAGTGGAGAAAATCTCCGACCCAGCGGGGAATCGAACCCGGGCCCTTTGGATTGACAGTCTGTCGCGCTGACCACTCGGCTATCGGGGCGGACAGGAGGTTTAGAAAGTGTGATTGCAGCTCATGAAAACTGCACACGATACTGAACTCCCAATGTCAGGGATGATGTACAGTTGAGCGATCCTAATCGTTTGTGTTTTCTCGTGTAACTAATCTGTGCTATAAAGTTCGTTCCATTCATACGGATTGATCTTGGCGGTGCTACTTTCAGAACCCTTTGATGTACTGTGCACTTTACTGGCACTGTTTCTGATAGGTATGAGTTGGCAGGTCTTATACTCAAAGCGATCAAACATTAAACACCTGAACCCAAAATCGCTGGTACTTTATCTGAAGAGGTACACATTTCTGCATTTTTGTTAGGTGTTGCAGTTTCGGCATACCACGCGTAAGACCTGAACTTCTTATAATTGGTTTATACAACCTTTTATTTGATATGAAAGAAAACTGACCGTACTGGAAAAAATGTGCAACGAGGTTAAAGGGCAGCAAATGCCTACTATTTTAAGAGTCAGCGATAATGTCGTAGAAGCAGGACGCAGATACAGCCATAGATCTAGATAAAATGTGCGAGATGGTACATCAAATTTATGACATTGAGTGTGCTGGATCACCACTGGGACACCAGTATGCCACAGTTTATATATTTAAACCTAAAGGCATTCGGTGTGATGGATGGCATCTCACAGCTCGCTCTAACTGTGAGAAATTTCAGATTAATAAGAAAACCAGTGGTAATGATTGATTGCAGTATTACTGTTGTGTTGCTTGAAACAGTCGTGGCGATTAAGTATTTAGGTGCAGCGTTGTACAACGACGTGGAATGGATTGAGTACGTAAGGTCGGTTGTAGGCAAGGCGAGTTCTTGACTTCGGTTTAGTTGGAGAATTTAGTTTATCTACGCAGTTAATTTGTTACATATTCCATAAATCATTTAAACGAGTCTTTTATCGAAATGATGTGGCACGAGTCAGTGTACAGAATATGTATACATGATTGATGATGATGAGGTAGGTCCCATACTCCGAGGAGCGTAGGGGACGATGCGGGAGACTGTACTAGGCAAGGTCCTAGTGGAGGTGGTTTGGCACTGACTTCCTCCGACCGGGATGAATGATGACGATGAAGACGATACAACAATACCCAGTCATCTCGAGGCAGGAAAAATCCCTGACCCCGCCGGGAATCGAACCCGGGACCCCGTGCGCGGGAACCAGGTACGCTACCGCAAGATCACGAGCTGCGGACTGTGCATGATTGCTGTTAACATTAATGAAGACATTGTCATTTTATTCCTACTCATACATCTACACTTAAAATCAAGTTGGTCCTCCTTCATGTATTGTGCGACAAGTTCTTGAGTACTGCTCCAGTGCTTGGGATCCCCAGCAATTTGGACGAAAGAGAAACATCGAACACCGACACAATTCAGAGGTGTCCTGCAAGATTTGTTACCGGTAGGATGCATCAACACGTGGGTATTATGGAATTGGTCTGTGAAATCAAATGAGAATCACTGGTGGGAAAAAATGTTCATTTCGCGAACTATTTTTTGAAAGTGTAGTGAACCTCTGTTTCCAGGACTCTGTTGCACGATTCTACTGCTAACCATGAAAATCTCGTGTCAGGATCACAAAGACAAGACAAGAGAAAAGAGGCTTCGCGCGATAGCGTATAACAGTCGTTTTTCCCTCTCCCCATTCGAGAGTGGAACAGCAGAGAGAATGAGTAACAGTGGTACAAGATGCTCACCACCATGCATTGTATGACGGATTATGGATGTTTATGTAGATGTAGATCTGTACAGAATCTTGGATGGTGGCACTAGGCAAGAAATACTGTATGCTTAATGATGTAGCGGTCTGAAGCTCTTAATGGTACTATTTTTCCTTCTTACTTTGATCGCTCCTAGCTCGTCTGGTTTATTCTCGGTTAAAGCAGAAGTCTGTCACACTGTCAGAATAACGGGCCGCAGCGTCACGTTGCCATCGCGACCTGCCTTCAGGCCTGCAAGTTCCTAATTTGCGTCCTGCGTGAAATACACTGTAGTGGACTACTTGATACATAACATTCGCACTCACTGTTAAATGTTCCGCGTAATGACTTCACCAAAACTTTCACCAGTTGTTAGTGTCGTTAGTCTTTGACACTGGGTTGCAGACACCCGAGCAGCTTTGAGTAAGAGGTGTGCGAGAAAAGTAATGATTAGATTAGATTAGATTAGTACTTGTTCCATAGATCATGAATACGACACTTCGTAATGATGTGAACGTGTCAGGTTAATAAAAGGTGTCTATACAAGATATTACATTACACAAATATTACATGACACTTAATATTTTTAATATTTTTGTGGGGGTTGGGGATATTACCCACTTACTATATCCAAAAATTCATCTAATGAGTAGAAGGAGTTGCCATTAAGAAATTCTTTTAATTTCCTTTTAAATGCTGTATGGCTATCTGTCAGACCTTTGATGCTATTAGGTAAGTGACCAGGGACTTTTTTGGCAGCATAATTTACCCCCTTCTGAGCCATAGTTAGATTTAACCTTGAGTAGTGATGATCATCCTTTCTCCTAGTATTGTAGCCATGTACACTGCTATTACTTTTGAACTCGTTCGGATTGTTAATAAAAAATTACATAAGTGAATATATATATATATATATATATATATATATATATATATATATATATATATATATATATATATTGTGAGGCTACAGTGAAGATCTCTAGCTCTTTAAATATGTGTCTGCAAAATGATCTTGGATGAGCTCCAGCAATTATTCTGATTACATGCTTTTGTGCAATGAACACTCTTTTACTCAATGATGAGTTACCCCAGAATATGATGCCATACGAAAGCAGAGAATGAAAATAGGCGTGGTAAGCTAATTTACTCAGATGTATATCGCCAAAATTTGCAATGACCTTAATAGCATAAGTAACTGAACTCAAACGTTTCAGCAGATCCGCAGTGTGTTTTTTCCAGTTCAACCCCTCATCAATGCATACACCTAGAAATTTTAAATATTCTACCTTAGCTACCGATTTCTGATCGAAGTCTATATTTATTAATGGCGTCATTCCATTTACTGTGTGGAACTGTATATACTGTGTTTTGTCAAAGTTTAATGAGCGCCCATTTGCAGAGAACCACTTAATGATTTTCTGAACATCATCATTTACAATTTCACCAGTTGATTCTTGTCTGTTGGGTGTGATAGCTATACTTGTATCAACGGCAAAAAGTACCAGCTTTGCATCTTGGTGAATATAGAATGGCAACTCATTAGTATATATTAAGAACAGCAGAGGACCCAAGACCGAACCTTGCGGCAACCCATTCTTGATTGTTCCCCAGTTTGAGAAATCACCAGTTTTTTGCAACACTGAGCGATCTGGCAACGCTGTGTTGTTCTACTTATGTAGACCGGCGTGTTCATCCATTCCAGACGCTCAATCCGAGATTCAGCTCGATAAAGCCACCACGTGATTTGTGAGAGCGCCATCAGTAAAGTTCTGTTTTTGTTGTATGTTGAGAAAATTGGACAATGTAATTTAGAGCAACGTTATGCCATGGACTGTTGTCTTAAACTTGGGGAAGCCTCGAGTGTGGCCTTTGTAATATCGAAACAGGCCTATGGGGAACATTCCTTATCAAGAAGACAAATTTTTCGCTGGCGCAAATCGTTTTTGGAAGGCCGAAAATGCATTGGAGACGATCCACGCTCAGCAAGACATTCAAGTTCAAAAATTGACGGAAACGTCGAACTGAGGTGAAGGACTAGCGAAGAAAAATGTGCATTGATCTAAATAAGACGATTGCTAATGGGCACGAATCATTCAGTTGTGTTATCATAAGTGATTAATCCTGGATTTTTGATTACGGTAATGAGAAAAAGCGGCAAAAAGAGGAGCGGCACACTGAGACATCTCTTCGAATGAGCAAATCAAAGATCAGAACAATGCTGATTTGCTTTTTTCGAACTAGGGGTATGTACATAAAGTGTTTATTCTCCCAGGACAAACTGTCACTGAAATGCTTTGCAAAGATATCCTAGAAAGGCTCAGGAAAAGGATGAATCGAGCGACGCCGGACATTGCATACAAGTAGATGCTGCCTCATGACAACGCCTGGTGCCAAACGGCCACTTCCGTCACAGAATTCTTGACCTCAAAAGGCATCCTTGTTGTTCCGCTGTATCCCTGTTCACCTGATCTGAATCCTTGTGACTTTTTTCTTTTCTCAAAATTGAAAGAGTCTTAAAAAGGACGTCATTTTGGAACTCCGAACAACATTCAAAAGAATATGACCGACATATTACAAACCCGACAGTTGAAGCCTTTCATCACTGCTACCAAGCCAGGGAACAACGGCTCAGGCACTGTACAGCTTCAACAGAGAAATACTTCAAAGGGACAATATTATTCAGCGGAGAAATAACACAACCAACCGTTTGCAAATAATTGATTAATACATTTATCTAGGATTCGAAACTTCTAAGGATGTCTTCATGAGAATGAAAATACGTACAACTTGAAAGGAGCAGCAACGCACTGATGTAGTTTCCTGCAAACTGTACGTACCAAAGGCTGGAACGTTTTCAATTTTCAGTTTTTAACTTGAGACTGTTTGCTCTACACTTTGACTATCGTCTTCCCGCAGTGGAATTTAAAGGCTTTTAAATTTCCTTTCTGATGAATACATGCTTAGAGATGTGGAAACCCAGGTAAATATATTAAATAACTATGTGCAAACGGTGAGCTGCGTTATTTCTCCGTTGAAAGCTATATACGGTTACTGAAAGGCAGCCATATTCAAACGTGTAGGACGATACTATTGTTTGGAAAAAAACTGGCAGACAAAAAAATCAGTCTCATTACTTCACTCGCACACCTCGTACGATAGTCAGTTGTTACCTGACAATAGCCTACTTGCATCCTTAAATAAATACACTGCCTGACAATAAATGTGAAACAACCCGACGTTGTAGCTGGATGTTAAGTAACTTCGTACACGTACTTACCTTCGGGGGATATACACACATCAAAAAAAGTTGTGCATCACCAAAGCTCCCAGAACTGCTGAAGATAGACGTTGACTGTGGATATTACATCACAGACACAGTCCCTTTGACTGTTCAGAGATGTCACTAAACCTGGCCAAAGATATAAACAACCATGCTTGAGCAGCGCCTATTAGACGGAGCGGGTCCGACAACCCATCAAAAATGGTTCAAACGGCTCTGAACACTATGGGACGTAACATCAGAGGTCATCAGTCCCCTAGAACTTAGAACTACTTAAACCTAACTAACCTAAGGACATCACACACATCCATGCCCGAGGCAGGGTTCGAACCTGCGACCGTAGGAGTCGCGCGGTTTCGGACTGAAGCGCCTAGAGCCGCTCGGTCACATCGGTCGGCGACAGACGATCACTTCCGGTCAATCCACCGGGAAGGAGGTACGCGGCTCGTGTTGTCTGTAGTTAAACCATGCCTAGACGATCAATACCGCGGTTCGATCACGTCCGCATTGTTACTTTGTGCCAGGAAGGGCTCTCAACAAGGGAAGAGTCCAGGCGTCTCGGAGTGAACCAAAGCGATGTTGTTCGGACATGGAGGAGATACCGAGAAACAGGAACTGTCGATGACATGCCTCGCTCAGGCCGCCCAAGGGCTACTACTACAATGTATTACCGTTACCTATGGATTATGGCTCGGAGGAACACTGACAGCAACGCCACCATGTGAGTAATGCTTTTCGTGCAGCCATAGGACATCGTGTTACGACTCAAACTGTGTCTGTGTACAGATGGGTCCACCATCATACCAAATGGATCGTTCAGGAATGGCATCACGTTCTCTTCGTCGATGAGTGTCGCATGTGCCTTCAACCAAACAATCGTCGGAGCCGTTTTTGGAAGCAATCCGGTCAGGCTGAACGCCTTAGACACACTGTCCAGCGAGTGCAGCAAGGTGGAGATTCCTGCTGGTTTGGGGTGGCATTATGTGGGGCCGAAGTACGCCGCTGGTGGTCATGGAAGACGCCGTAACGGCTGTGCGAAACGTGAATGCCATCCTCCGACCGATAGTGCAACCATATCGGCAGCATATTGGCGAGACATTCGTCCTCGTGGACGACAATTCGCGCCACCATCATGCACATCTTGTGAATGACTCCCTTCAGGAAAACGACATCGCTCGACTAGAGTGGCCAGCACGTTCTCCAGACATGAACCTTATCGAACATGCCTGGGATGGATTTAAAAGCTCTGTTTATGGACGACGTGACCCACCAAACATTCTGAGGGATCAATGCTGAATCGCCGTTGAGGAGTGGGACAACCTGGACCAACATTGCCTTGATGAATTTGTGGATAGTATGTCACGACTAGTACAGAAATGCATCAATGCAAGAGAACCGTGCTTCTGGGTATTAGAGGTACTGGTGTGAAGAGCATTCTGGACCACGACCTCTAAATGTCTCGCTGTATGGTAGTACAACATGCAGTGTGTGGTTTTCATCAGCAATAAAAAGTGCGGAAATGATATTTGTGTTGATCTATATTCCAATTTTCTGTGCAGGTTCCGGAACTCTCGGAAGGGAGGTGATGCAAAACTTTTTTTGATGTGTATATACGCAGGTGACTAGAGTTGTATCTGTCATGGACGGACCAGTATTGTTCTGATTAAAAATGGCGCCACCATACTGTCGCATGAATGGTGAGACACAAGGACACAGGATGACTATGACGTCCTATTGTGCTCTCAGAGTTCCCTCAATCACTACCTCACTACCATTCGTGATCTGCAGTTATACACGATGGCTCCCCACACGTCATTAACCAGCCGTCCACGCTTACTGGTCGCGGCACCACACCAACCACAATCATCTGTGTTGTGGTGTTATACGCATGAGACGGTAAATCCCTAGTAGCCGAATGACAGAGAAGGTTGGAGAAAGTTGTTCGTGGATGGCAGGCGCCGATGTGAAGGGTTTACAATGTTCTTGGTGCACAATACAGCGGTCTTCCCTTGGGCTGGTTAGAAGTTTCTCCACCGTAACCCTGACGAGTATACCTGCCGCCATGTTCGCAAGCAGGCCAGTGTCACATCCGAATGCGCCATAAAAGTAGGTATTTCACATTTTTTTTTTACTCTGCAAATCAAATTTAAGTGCCTGGCAGACGGTTCATCGATCCACCTTCACAATTCTCTATTATTCCAATCTCGTACAGCGCGCGTAAAGAACGAACACCTATATCTTTCCATACGAGCTCTGATTTCCCCTATTTTATCGTGGTGATCGTTTCTTCCTATGTAGGTCGGTGTCAACAAAATATTTTCGCATTCTGAGGAGAAATTTGGTGGTTGGAATTTCTTGAGAAGATCCCGCGCAACGAAAAACGCCTTTCTTTTAATGATGTCCAGCCCAAATCCTGTATCATTTCCGTGACACTCTCTCCCATATTTGGCGATAATACAAAATGTGCTGCCCTTGTTTGAACTTTTTCGATGTACTCCGTCAGTCCTATCTGGTAAGGATCCCACACCGCGCAGCAGTATTCTAAAAGAGGACCGACAAGCGTAGTGTAGGCAGTCTCCTTAGCAGATCTGTTACATTTTCTAAATGTCCTGCCAATAAAACGCAGTCGTTGGTTAGCCTTCCCCACAACATCTTCTATGTGTTCCTTCCAATTTAAGTTGTTCGCAATTATAATTCCTAAGTATTCACTTGAATTTACGGCCTTTAGGTTTGACGGATTCATCTTGTAACCGAGGTTTACCGAATTCCTTTTAGCACTCATGTGGATGACCTTACACTTTTCGTTATTTAGGGTCAACTGACAATTTTCTCACCTTATAAAGGCAACGCCTACATAAGACAACAAGAGTCTGGCGCAGTTTTTAGATCGGTTACTGCTGCTGCAATGGCAGATTATCAAGATTTAAGTGAGTCTGAACGTAGTGTTGTAGACGGCGCACGAGAGATGGGAGACAGCAACTCCGAGGTAGAGATGAAGTGGTAATTTTATTGTACTACCACTCCACGAGTGTACCGTGAATATCAGGAATCCGGTAAAAGACCAAATCTCCGACATCATTCAACGTCACAGAAGTGCAACCCTTCCGCAAATTGCTGCAGATTTCAATACTGAACCATCAACAACTGTCAGCTGGCGTACCATTCAACGAAACATCATCGATATGGGCTTTCGGAGACGAAGGCCAACTTGTGTCCCCTTGATGGCTGTACGACAAAAAGCTTTACGCCCCGTCCGGGCCCATCAACACCGACGTTGGACTGCTGATGACTGGAAGCATGTTGCCTGGTTGGACGTTATTGTAATACTTAGGTATTTAGTTGAATTTACGGCTTTTAGACTACACTGATTTATTGTGTAACCGAAGTTTAATGAGTTCCTTTTAGCACTCATGAGCATGACCTCACACTTTTCGTTATTTAGGGTCAACTGCCAATTTTCGCACCATTCAGATATCTTTTCTAAATCGTTCTTCAGTTTGTTTTGATCTTCTGATGACTTTATTAGTCGATAAACGACAGCATCATCTGCAAACAACCTAAGACGGCTGCTCAAATTGTCTCCCAAATCGTTTATATAGGTAAGGAACAGCAAAGGGCCTATAATACTTCCTTGGGGAACGCCAGAAATCACTTCCGTTTTACTCCATGACTTTCCGTTAATTACTACGAACTATAGCCTCTCTGACATGAAATCACAAATCCATCCACATAACTGAGACGATATTCCTTATGCACACATTTTCACTACAAGCCGCTTGTGTGGTACAGTGTCGAAAGTCTTCCGGAAATCCAGAAATACGGAATCGATCTGAAATCCCTTGACAATAGCACTCAGCACTTCATGTGAATAAAGAGCTAGTTGTGTTACACAGGAATGATGTTTTCTAAACCCATGTTTACTGTGTGTCAATAGACAGTATCGACGTTAACGATATGGGTCTGTAGTTTAGTGGATTCCTCCTACTATCTTTCTTGAATATTGATGTGACCTGCGCAACTTTACATTCTTCGGGTACGGATCCTTCGTCGAGCGAACGGTTGTATATCATTGTTAAGTATGGAGCTAATGCGTCAGCATACTCGACAAAGAATATGATCCCACGTGTCGGTAAGTCGTTTGGCTCCCTCTGGCTGGAAGCTGTGCCCCAGCTGTTGTAACTGGTTGTCAATATCCTGGGCACTGTTGTAACTGGTTGTTAATATCATGGATACTGTCTGTGTGAGACCTAGACAACAGAACTGGGCCTAACTTATTCTGGATCTTAATGACCATGGGAGTATCTCAGTAGCGTGCAGATAGCTCATGTGTGGACGAGAGTTTTCCTGTTGAAAAAGGGCACAACTATACCGTAACATGAGAGCAAAAACAAGAGGACCCAGGACGTCCGTGAAGTACTTCTTCTCGTCAGTTCCTTCAGTCATTACCAGTTGAGACCTGAAGTCATACGCAATATCGCCCCACACCTGAAGACAGAGGTGACAACGCTGTGCCGTCCCAAAACATCAGAAGAATGGGACCTCTCCCCAAGCCGTCGGCATACACGACGAAGATGGTCATCTGGAATAGTGTAGAATTCAGATTCAACGCTGAACGGAGTGCGGTGCCATTCATCAACAGGGTATGCTTCCCAATCACGATACCACTCCAAACGCAGCCTTTTGTTTACTGGCGTTAACGATAACCTACACATTGGACAGTAACTCCGTAGTCCAGACGTTTTTCGGAGCAATGGTGTGGGTAGACACACACAGAATGTTGTAGGGAGTCAATCACCTGTACGCCGACACAGGCGCAGCTGTGAAGGGGTTGCGATGTGCTTGGTGCACGATATGGTGATCCACACTTACCCGCCAGGATAGCCGAGAGCCCTAACGCGCAGATTCCTGAACTCGGGTAGGCGCGCCGGCCCCGTGTCGAATCCGCCCGGCGGATTAACGACCCTGGATGTGGTTTTTAGGCGGTTTTCCACATCCTACTAGGTGAATACCGGGCTGGTTCCCACGTCCCGACTCAGTTATACGACTCGCAGACATTTGCAACACATTCACACTATTTCACGATTTACACTAGACGCAGACAGCTGGGGTACACTACTTCCGTCCCGGGGGGTATGGGGTGGCCTCAGGAAGGGCATCCGGCCACCCCTTAAAATTAACCATGCCAAATCCGTACTTAACCCTGCAGACTCTGCGCACAATGCGGGATCAAGGCAGTAGCAAAAGAAGAAAAGAAGAAGATGATGGTGATCTACACTTGTGGTGAACTCACTTGGCTGGCTGGAACCTCGACGGGAAATATGCCAGCCCTCACGTTCCCATGCAGTGCATCATCGGGCCACTGTCACGTCCGAAAACTCCACAGTTCTCGATTTTGCTCAGTTCGACCAACCGGCCAAGTGGAAGCCCACAATGAGGCCCCTTTCAAGCTCTGACAGTTGCTGATAACGCTGTGCCACACGAGTACGCGGCATCTGCATGATCACGCAACATCTGACGCATTTTACGCCCCTAATGTACCCAGTAGACATTGTAACAATATTGAATAGGATCAGCACTAATGCACTTTGGGGGTCGTCCTACATGTCGTAGGGAACTGTATCACTTATCATTTACATCATCATCGACGGTGTGTACGCCTTTGAAATTACACTGACGTCCGTCTTTGTCTTCTAGGTGATTTACTTTTTTTTGTGGCAATGTATCTCTGAAGTGTAAACCTTTCGGTGACGCCCATTTAATCGGGTTCAAATTTCACCCAAGAAATAAAATACTTACATATTCCTCTCACTGTCAGTCTGGGGCGATCTGCACTATCTCAAAACTCAAGAATACTTCACAAGCCAAGATCGCATAAAAGCGTTCTATTGGCTGGCTAGTTTCGACAGAAATTGTAAAAGTTTTAAGGCGTAAAAAGCAGTAATGACAGCATTCTGTCGAAACTGGTGATCCAAGAAAATGCTTTATTAGCGATCTTGGCTTGTGAAGTTTCCTTCAGTTATCACAAAATAGAGCTCTGATTCAGCACATTACACGTTACAAGTCAAAGTACTCCTATATCTGCTAAAGGAAGGGTTCCGCGTGTCTTTCCCGCATTTGGATGTAATTCTAGAATCCTCTCTCCAATCAGTGGCGAATTTTTTCAGTAAACAAGGATCATCTCGTAAATTCTGGCAAGACTGTACAAGTCCTTGCTCTAGTTCTTCATTATATAAACGAGACGCCTACATACGTCACTCTTCAGATGGCTCTAGACAGATAAATCTCGAGATATGACGTGAAGTCACCTTGGAGGCGAAGTTAAAAGCCCTCCTCGACATGTTGTTCCGCAACCGTTTTAGTGCATTATATGTCGCCTTACACCGGCAGCAAAGCGTACTGGTGCTCAGTCAAACATCCAACACATCCCTCAGTAATGGGCCATGGGTGAAATTAGATCAGAAAGAAATGGGGTCATAATCGAAAATTTTACGTGCCGAATAAATGTCTTTGAATTCTGATAACATTTTTCACACTGAACTCTGTGGCGGTTCATAACCACGCATTCGCAATTACACTACTGGCCATTAAAATTGCTACACCACGAAGATGACGTGCTACAGACCCGAAATTTAGCCGACAGGAAGAAGATGCTGTGAAATGCAAATGATTAGCTTTTCAGAGCAATCACACAAGGTTGGCGCCGGTGGCGACAGCTACAACGTGCTGAGATGAGGAAAGTTTCCAGCCGATTTCTCATACACAAACAGCAGTTGACCGGCGTTGCCTGGTGAAACGTTGTTGTGATGCCTCGTGTAAGGAGTAAAAATGCGTACCATCTCGTTTCTGACTTTGATAAAGGTCGGATTGTAGCCTATCGCGATTGCGGTTTATCGTATCGCGACATTGCTGCTCGCGTTGGTCGAGATCCAATGACTGTTAGCACAATATGGAATTGGTGGGTTCAGGAGGGTAATACGGAACGCCGTGCTGGATCCCTACGGCCTCGTATCACTAGCAGTCGAGATAGCAGGCATCTTATCCGCATGACTGTAACGGATCGTGCAGCCACGTCTCGATGCCTGAGTAAACAGATGGGGACGTTTGCAAGACAACAACCATCTGCACGAACAGTTCGACGACGTTTGCAGCAGCATGGACTATCAGCTCCGAGACCATGGCTGCGGTTACCCTTGACGCTGCAGCACAGACAGCAGTCCCTGCGATGGTATACTCAACGACGAACCTGGGGGCACGAATGGCAAAACGTCATTTTTTCGAATGAATCCAGGTTCTGTTTACAGCATCATGATGGTCGCATCGGTGTATGGTGACATCGCGGTGAACGCACATTGGAAGCGTGTATTCGTCATCGCCATACTGCCGTATCACCCGGCGTGATGGTATGGGGTGCCATTGGTTACACGTCTCGGTCACTACTTGTTCGCATTGACGGCACTTTGAACAGTGGACGTTGCATTTCAGATGTGTTACGACCCGTGGCTCTACCTTCATTAGATCCCTGCGAAACCCTAAATTTCAGCAGGATAGTGCACGACCGCATGTTGCACGTCTTGTACGGGCCTTTCTGGATACAGAAAATGTTCGACTGCTGCTGGCCAGCACATTCTCCAGATCTCTCATCAATTGAAAACGTCTGGTTAAATGGTGGCCGAGCAACTGGCTCGTCGCAATACGCCAGTCTGGATGAACTGTGGCATCGTGTTGAAGCTGGATGGGCAGTTGTACCTGTACACACCATCCAAGCTCAGTTTGAGTCAATGCCCAGGCGTATCAAGGCCGTTATTACGGCCAGAGGTGGTTGTTCTGGGTACCTGTTTCTCAGGATATATGCATCCAAATTGCGTGAAAATGTAATCATATGTCAGTTCTAGTATAATATATTTGTCCAATGAATACCCGTTTATCATCTGCATTTCCTCTTGGTGTAGCAATTTTAATGGCCAGTAGAGTATTCGCGAACGTTCCTATAAGCAGGCATTAAAGGAAACCAAAGAGAGGTTTGGGAAGGGAATTAAATTTCAGGGAAGGGAAATAAAAGCTTTTTTTTTTATTTGTCGACGACATAGTTATCCTGTCACTGACGCAAAAGACTTGGAAGAACGGTTGAAATGAATCAATAGTGTCTTGAAAAGAGATTATGAGAGGAACATCAAACGTAAAACAGAGATAATGGAATGCAGTTGAATTAAACAAGGCGCTGGAAGCTGGAACTCGATTTGGAAATGAGATACTGAAAGTAGTACATAATGCTTGCTATCTGAGCAGCAGAGTAACTAACGAAGGCCGAGGTGGGCTGGATATAAATGGCAGACTGGCTATAGCAAGAAAAATCATTTACGTAAAAGATATAAATTTAAGTTAATCTCTTATGAAGGTATTTGGCTGGAGTGTAGCCTTGTGTGGAAGTGAAACGTGGACGATAAACGGTTCAGACAAGATAATAGAATGTTATGAAAAGTAGTGCTACGGAAGAATGCTGAATATTAGATGGGTAGATCGTGTAATTAAGGAGGAAGCACGTACCATATTGGGGGAAAAGGGAATTTGCAACAGAACTTAGTTATAAGAAGGGGTCAGTTGACAGGACACAACCCGAGGCATCAAGAATCGACAGCTGGTAATTGAAGGAAGTGAGATGAGGGTAAAAACTGCAGAGGGAGACCAATGGAGGAATACAGAAGTAAGTTCAAATCTATGTCACGCACTGATGAAGAGGCTTGTTCAGAACAAACTAGCGTGAAAACCATTTTCCGTGAATAATTGTGTACTATAACCAATATTATTTCCCCTGCTACGAGGGCTATTCGGAAACTAAGGTTCGATAGGTTATGAAATGGAAATGACAGTGAAAATCCGATGAATCTCTGCACCTACGTGTTGGACAATGTCTTTAGCATGCCGTCCGCAGCTCTTGGTCGTGCGGTAGCGTTCTCGCTTCCCGTGCCAGGGTTCCCGTGTTCGATTCCCGGCGGGGTCAGGTATTTTCTCTGCCTCGTGATGACTGGGTGTTGTGTGATGTCCTTAGGTTAGTAAGGTTTAAGTAGTTCTAAGTTCTAGGGGACTGATGACCATAGATGTTAAGTCCCATAGTGCTCAGAGCTCAGAGATTTAGCATGCCTTGCGATCGCGTTACGGCGCTCTTTCCAGTCCTGAGCACACTATGAGCACGTAAAGATGAGTAAAACAGTAGTGTATCCCGTCGAGTATGGTATACAGCTGAGATGTTTTGCCTGATTTCATACAACTCCACAAAATGTACCTGTCATGCATTTCCTTCTTCGTGACGGTTCATACCGCAGGGCCAGTGAAGACGATCTTGCAGCGTTTTCGATGGGAAGCGTTTGTTCACCCACCACACAGCCAGGGCTTGGCACCCTGTCATGTTCATTTGTGCTCACATGAACCGCTGGCTATGAAGACAACATTTTGGCACATACAACGAATTGCAGACCAGCGCAGAGAAGTGACGGAAAGCACAGGCGGCTGCCTTCAATGACTACGATATTGGAACGTTGATACAACGCTACAACAAACGTCTAATTCGGAGAGGCGACCATGTAGAAACGTAGCTGGAAGGCACACTGCTGCAAATAATTTTTGTTTATTTTTTAATTTCCACTGTGGTTTCCATTTCGCTACCTCTCGGGCCTTACTTTCCGAATAGCCCTCATAATTACGATACAAAGTTTATTACACTCAAGTGAAGGCCCCAGCATATAACAACAGGATAATTTTTCTTCTTCAGCTCTGACAGGATTTGGGAGGTTATGTAAGGTTCCCTGTAAAGAACATCATAAGCTCAAGACAACAGAAAGTTGTATTTTGTAACAACAAGTGTTTCATTACTGTTCCCATGGAACATGCTCACATTAATATCAATTGTGTTCACTTATTTTTATCGTCTGCTTCAGTAGAATAAACTTCGTGAAGCCAGTAGTGGATTTCGCACAGTCGTATCCGGCCTCTGGTTTTCTGAGGCGGTGCGCAGCGTGAGAGAACACTTCTCTCGCCGTAGCTGCGGCATCGCCCGCCGCCGCTGCGCTAACAGCCGCATCCTGATAACATCTGCGCTAAATTAATCCGCGGCATGTTTCCTCCGGAGTTCACTTGTGAACTCCGTGCCGCGACCCTCTACGCTTTTCCAGGATCCTCTTCGTTCCGCATTCGCGAAAAACTTTGCCGTGTTCTGTTCTTGTCTTTGCTTCAGTTCGCTGTAGTCCTCTGTCTTAGGTTCCATACATCGCTGAAGGTAAACTTCCACCGTCCCTGTAAAACAACGTTTACTAGACGATACGCTATTTCGACCCAACTTGAAACTGAAGGTGATTCCCGTTTATCGATATCTTAGAAGACAACCTAGCGAGACATTTCAGTGAATCATCTTAGAAAGTAAACGAAACAAAATTTACTAGCCTTCACAGTAATCACCAGTAGCAACAACACACTTCTGACATCGACTGAAAAACTGCTGGAAGCTATCAACAAACGCTTCTTGTGGAATCAATTGAAGCATCGTGGTTACGCGTAGCTAGATATCTGCATCGTTACCAGTACGATACAGAAGCCAAGCGACAGTCAATTACATGGTCTTTATAGTCTTCCCCGCCTCCCAAAAACATCTTGGCTCACAAAATTCAAGATTAAGGCAACACTAGTCACCTTTTTCGGCAACGAGGACTTGACCCATTATGAATTTCTACCCGAAGGAGGCGAGGAATACGATGAACACCATGCCATCGACTGTCGCTTGGTGCCCGGATCGTATCTACATCCACATCTATTCACAATAAAGTGTCTGACAGAGGGTTCAATGAACCACCTTCATGCTGCCCCTCTGCTGTTCCACTCTACAACGGCGCGCGGGAAAAACAAGCACTTAAATTTTTCTGTGCGAGCCCTAATTTCTCTTACTTTATCGTGATGACCATTTCTCCCTGGTCAGGTGGGTGCCAACAGAATGTTTTCCCTATCGGAGGAGAAAACTGGTGATTGAAATTTCACGAGAAGATCTCATCGCAACGAAAAACGCCTTTCTTTTAATGATTAGCACTCCAATTCACGTATCATGTCTGTGGCACTATCTCCCCTATTTCGCGATAATACAAAACCAGCTGCCCTTTTTTGAGCTTTTTCGATGTCATCCGTTAGTACCACCTGATGCGGATCCCACACCGCGCAGCAATACTCCAGAATAGGGCGGACAAGCGTGGTGTAAGCAGTCTCTTTAGTAGACCTTTTGCACCTTCTAAGTGTTCTGTCAATGGATCGCAGTCTTTGGTTGGCTCTACCCAAAACATTAACTGTGTGATCGTTCCAATTTAGGTTATTTGTAATTGTAATCCCCAAGTATTTAGTTGAATTTACACCCTGCAGATTTGTGTGACTTACCGTGTAATCGAAATTTAGCGGATTTCTTTTGGTACTCATGTGAATAATTTCACACTTTTCTTTGTTCAGGGTCAATTGCCACTTTTCGCACCATACAGATACGTTATCTAAATCATTTTGTAATTCGTTTTGGTCATCTGATGACTTTACAAGACGGTAAATGACAGCATCATCTGCAAACAATCTAAGACGGCTACTCAGATTGTCTCCTATGTCGTTAATATAGACCAGGAACAATAGAGGGCCTATAACACTTCCCTGGGGAACGCCGGATATTACTTCTGTTTTATTCGATGACTTTCCGTCTGTAACTACGAACTGTGACCTTTCTGACAGGAAATCACGAATCTAGTCGCACAACTGAGACGATATTCCATAGGCACGCAGTTTGGTTAGAAGGCCCTTGTGAGAAACGGTGTCGAAAGCCTTCTGGAAATCTAAAAGTATGGAATCAATTTGACATCCCCTGTCGATAACATTAATTACTTCAGGATTATAAAGAGCAAGTTGCGTTTCACAAGAACGATATTTTCTCAACCCATGCTATGTGTCAATAAAAAAAATACGTATAAGTAGCGCCAGGTCTGCAGTCATGGACTGTGCGGCTGGTCCCGGCGGAGGTTCGAGTCCTCCCTCGGGGCATGGGTTTGTGTCTTTGTCCTTAGGATAATTTAGGTTAAGTAGTGTCTAAGCTTAGGGACTGATGACCTCAGCAGTTGAGTCCCATAGGATTTCACACACATTTGAAGATTTAGCGTCAGGTCTTGCCTCCCGTAATGATGCACATATGCAATAATGCGTGACTGCAGTGCTTCGATCGATTCCACAAGAAGCGTTTGCTGATAGTTACGAACAGCTTCACAACCGATATCAGTAGTGAGGTGCAGCAAATGCTGATTATATTAAAACGTGGTACTGGTATTTTGTTTGTAATTCTTGTTTCCTTTACTTTCTCAGACCATTCATCGAACTTTTAGGACGCACCTTATATTTCAGGAAGAGATTCCGTTCGTCATTTATTGTAAAGTTTCCGTTATTGGAATACGGTGATATAGATTCAGAACTTTTTAAAAAGTTTGTGTCATTGTCTGATCAGTGTTAGCAAAACCTCATCTTTTTTCAGAGTAAGGAAAGTTGCATCGGATTATCTGTGGAGCTTGAGAGAAGAATTGTTGGAACATGTGCACCGTTCGTAAGATTTGGCCACCTCTGACTTCCGTATGTGTTCACATCTAAAGATATTTGCAGCAAGAACACTGTTTGTTTGTCATTTTCAAATACTCACATGTACTTCGTATAAAGAACAGTCGAAGTGACAAGTCAAGCAGACGTAAGATGAGCACGTGCTTTCTGGCTGTTTGCCATAAACCAATCATGTTACGAAGAGAAATATTGTTGAGAATAGTATTTTAATTGATGCTATCCGTAGGTAGCTATTACAGGATTGCGTCAGTTGCATTCGAGCGCTGGATGCGCCAGACGCCCGTACAGTAAACCGTGGTTTTAACGTATTTTAACATTCGTGGTACACTTTTAGGAAGGATCTTATGAATAAACTAAGGAACAATTCAAGTCAATGACAGATTAGGCTAAATAAAATTTCTGCCCTGGTTTACCCTGGATGTTCGAGTCCTCCCTCGGGCATCGGTGTGTGTGTTTGTCCTTAGGATAATTTAGGTTAAGTAGTGTGTAAGCTTAGCGACTGATGACCTTAGCAGTTAAGTCCCATAAGATTTTTAAAAAAATTACCCTCTTAACAATTCTTTTAGACCGTCAGAGATATTTCTGTACATAGTAATTAATATTAAATATAATTTATTTGTGATTTTTTTGTGTTTTTGGAGGACGGACGAGAGATATAAAGCAGACAGTGATGGCGCCACAATATAGAAGTATTGTCCATAAACATTGCGGGTTGTAATTCCTATTAATGCAGAAGTTAGTAATTTTCGCCATTATGGCTTCCTACAGTGTGAGGGAGTCTTTGTGCCTAAGTTTGAACGATCCTTCATGCATGGATACACCGTAACGGTGCCAAAGAAAAGATCCTGGCTGTTAGTGGAACTAGGCATGCTTATCAACGTAAGTTACTTCGTAGCCTGTCCATAATTGTGCAAATGAGCATCGATAGCTTTGCTATGGAAAGTAGAGCCTCCGGCGCAGTCGTTCCGTTTTCTCGAAACCGGAGCTGTTAAAAAACCTCCAAAACAAAAACTCTGCTTCAATCGAATCCGACTCCGTCGGCAGCTTGGTGCAGTCAGTCTGTAAACGACATTGTCTGACCTTTTAGGTGACTCGTGGAGATAGCTTAACTGGGTGCTAGAGGCAGTAGGAGGCCGGTCTAATACTACAAGTTAGTTGGAGAAACAATACGTGATCTGGTTACCTGCTAGTTGTTACAAGTTGAGAATCTGGAATTAAAATGACTACTCGTAATTACGCTAGCATTCAGACCATCCACAACTCCATGCTGACGGTTAGATAATCTGCCGTGTTCTGCTGGCTTGTGCTGTCATTAGACCGTATTTCTGTCGCTCGCCGTCAATTACATGCTTTATTCCTTCCTTTTGTTAAGTGTTCTCTAATAATATATGTATGCAGTTTTTCTTGAGAAATCTAGCGTTGTCTTCGGGATCTTTTCAAGTTATACCTGTTTACTACAGTCTGTAGCCGACTATTATTTCAGTAGAGTGGAGCTATCCAAATGGTTCAAATGGCTCTGAGCACTATGGGACTTAACAGCTGAGGTCATCAGTCCCCTAGAACTTAGAACTACTTAAACCTAACTAACCAGAACATCACACTCATCCATGCCCGAGGCAAGATTCGAGCCTGCGACTGTAGCGGTCGCGTGGTTGCAGACTGAAGCGCCTAGAACCGCTCGGCCACAACGGCCGGCTGGAGCTATCCCCATCTGTCTTTAGCATGTGAGGGCGCGCTGAAAAGTAACGTATCCGAAATTTTATGTGAAAACTTTTAATGGTTTTTCAGCCAAACGAAAGTTATTTACGCTCTACACCTTTTTCTCTTCATCTCTGTACATTATTTCTCAACAAAGTCACCCTGGCGACGAACTCATTTTTCCCAACGAGAGACGAGCGTGTTGATATCGTCACAGTAGAATATTTACCTTTGTTGACGAAGCCACAACTTTACCTCTGCTTGCACCGCTTCATCACTACAGAAGAGAAGTCCTCGAAGATTTTGGAAACAGATGAAAATCGTATGGGACTGTATGGAAGATGATGGATTACAGTGAATCCAAGGCGCCATATAGTTGTAGATGGCGCAGCGGTCGTGTGTGTTCCGGCATTGTCATGCCATGTGTGGATGAACTCTTCGAATTTGAAATTCCGTTTCTCAAGTACCCCACGTAATTACATTACAGACCGCCACATTACATGCTACAATTCGGAGCCCTCTAGCGACAGAGGGCTGCAAGTATGTAGACATAAAGAATAAACATGTAGAATCTTAATTACGTTTATTTTGTTTAAAACAACTTAATTACACATAAAAATTTGGAAGCACTACGTTTCAGTATGCCCTCTTACGAGCACGCCAGTTTCCAAGACACACAGCCGGGAGCACCGTTCCCCTTTCCGTGAACCTTTCTGCCACAAATTCAGTAATGTAAAAATACCATGTTGTATGTATGTATGTTGTATGTTAACCAGGGACCTAGAAACAACGGAGAGGCTCCGTCCTGGCCGCAGCCGCAGTGGTCCACAACCCCACGACGACTACAGAAGTCCACTTCACCCCTCCGCCACCCCACACCGTATCCTAGGTTACTGTGCGGTAGACCCCTCCAGGGAACGTCTCACACCAAACGAGTGTAACCCCTATGTTTGCATGGCAGTGTAATCGTGGTGTACGCGTACGTGGAGAACTTTTTTGCGCAGCAATCGTCGACATAGTGTAACTGAGGCGGAATAAGGGGAACCAGCCCGCATTCGCCGAGGCAGATGGAAAACCGCCTAAAAACCATCCACAGAGTGGCCGGCTCACAGGACCTCGACACAAATCCGTCTGGTGGATTCGTGCCGAGGACCAGGCGCTCTTTCCCTCTCCGGAAAGCCGTGCGTTAGACCGCTCGGCTAACCGGGAGGGCAAAAATACCATAATACACCTAAAGCCTATGACACGACCATTGAAAAGATAGCGGTGCTAAAACAAAAGTGACTGAAACAGTGTACCAATGATTGTTTTGACAGGCACACTGAAACCTTTCATACGGGCTCTCGTTCACGATATTTAGAGGAACGGGACTATTTCTTTCTCGTATACATGATTTTCTAATATGGGCCACCAGGCTTCGCACATTCCATAATCCTCCAGCCCGGTAGTCATCATCTCGTATCTGTAGACATGGGCAAAGGTCCGCATTGCTTGCACCCGTTCCACTTTGTTCCAGTCGCACGACCCACAAACGCTGCTGTATTAATACTCTGTTATTATTAAATCCACATTTGCAGTTCGCATACGAACAGCTCGTCACGTAGTCGCCTTGTTAATTTACCCTCCGCCCGGCGACCCGTTTAATACCGTCGATTAATCCGCGGGACGTTTTCTCTTGCCGACTTCCGAAGGTTCCGTTCCGGCGCACCGTTCTATTCCGGTCTGGGCCGCGCGTCGTTAACTGAGGCACCCAGATAAAGCCACCGATAAATTAATCCGCAGTACGTCTTGCGCTGTAGGAACAGGACGGGGTTCCCCGCGCCTCACGGTAGAGGAAACCTGTCCAAACAGGGGAACGGGCAAGAGGAGAGGTTACGTGCCGCGAGCAGCTTAATCTTTCAGGCGGATACAGTATTTATGCCCTTCGATCTGCGTCCTCGTTAGGACAGCTTGAAGCGGCGAAGACGGGGCTCTGTTAGTATTTATAAATGGCATTAATTTCCCCGGACGGAGTTCCCGGCAGAGGAGCATGGGACACAAACGAGGCATTCGCGTGGCGGCAGCGAGCGCGACGGGTCGATGGTCGATACTTGCTGCCGCCTTGGCGACCCTGCCAGTGCGGGTTAGCGGCGCGAAGTACGCCCTAGACGACGTCCGTCGACTCTAGGCCAGTGTTTCCCAAACTGTGTGCCGCGTAGCAATGGTGTCCCATGGGAAGTGAAAACTACTCCGTGAAGAACTGTTAATAAAATGGCGGTTTCTTTTCTTCGAGATTCTGGCTGTTCTTATTACGACGGTGGTCTGATGAGGCGGATATAAAACCTCGAAAAAATGTTTGTTTCGTGATAAAACTCACGTTCCCTCTCGACATAGTTCCCTTTAAGGTTTATATATTTAGTCCAGCGATCCTCCAGCTTATTCATCCCACCGGGAAAACAGGTTCTCTCAAACCCTGTAAAATATTGGTTGGCTCATTTGATGAAAATTTCTTCCCAGCAATCCAAATTTTCAAGTTCCGGGACAGGAAGAAGTCACTTGGGGCTAAAGCTGGTGAACAGAGTGGATGAGGGACCAGTTCAAATGAAAATTCATGCACTTTCGGCGTTGTTACCGCTGATGTGCGAGATGGCCTTTTTTCCAGTAGACGCAAGTTTCAGACGACCCAACAAAGAACCACAATAGGGTCCTATTATGGTTAAGCCTTTTTCTAAGTTATTTATGTATATTGGTCCTTGGGAAACCCAAACGGCATCTTACCAGCTGACAAAATGGTCTTTGCCTTCTTCGGTGACCTTTCACCAGGTTATGTCCATTGTTTTAATTGCTGTTTTGACTCTAGTGTGTAATTACGAATCCCGGTTTCACCAACAGTTACAAATCGGTACAAAAAGTCTTGCAGGTGATAATCAAACGTAGCCAGACATTGTGTTGAAATGTTGTGCCGGATGTGCTTCTGAACGACTGCGAGCAATCGCGATTCCTATCTTACTCATAGCTTCTTCTTAGCAAATTCTCCACGCAGGATGTTATGCAGTAAATCAGTTGAGACCCCTGTAGTCTCAGAAGTCTCATGAATTTTGTGTGGCGGTCTTAGATTACCATATCATGGATTTTGTTACTGTTTTCCTTTGTGATGACCTCAGTTGGACAGCCGGTGCGCGCTTCGTCTTCGGTGCTTGTCTGATAGCGTTTAATCCAAAAGCAAATGGTCTTCGATGAAGGTGCATGAAATCTGGTGCACTTCACTGATACGTAACAATCAGTTTAATAGTTAAAGACCATACAGGAAGACAGCTGCAAAAATTACGCCGACTACAACACACCATACGTTGCTCCTAGCCGGAGCGGGCCAGGAAGCAACAACCAACAATGAACAAAGAGATGTCACAGAAATTGAGGTTTCATGACATGTTAACTGATAGTCAACTTCAGTGTCCAGGTTCGGTGGGCAACGAACTTTGTAGCTCTTGCAGCTAGCGCCTCACAATACGACCATGTGTATACACCGCCAGCGGTCCGAGCCTGATCCTGCGCCGTCGAGACTTCCTCGCTGTTCTGTCCCAACCGACTGACTGCCACACACACCACCACACGAAGTGTAGCGGTCACACCAAAGATGGTACAGCAGTACTAGTACTGATAAGCGCTGCTGCTGCCACTGATGGAGGCAAATGAACAACTCGTCATGGTAGTAACTCAGGGAGAAATAAGACACCACCTGATTGCGACAGAATGCCAAAGAACAAACGGCATGAACGCTAGCCGGCTATGGCTCAATCCACAGTCAACGTTAATTTCACATAATTCTGTTTTGAAATGTACTACAGTCCAACTCTTCAAATGAAAAGCGTTAATAACAGCACGAAACTGTTTTTTCTCCATTTCCATTCACTGTAGACATACTGACCAATTTTGACTGTCAAAAACTAACTGTACGCTACACACTGTTGAAATTCGTTATATGATCCTGTGAATAATCAAGCTTACCAACCATGAAGGTGCAACAAATGTGTTCCATTTTTGATGGAAATTTACCACACTTATCATACCACTTTCGTCTATTTTAAAATTTTGTTGCGATCTCTGTTTTATTAGTTATGATTTAAAATTGAAGTAATCATTAAATAAAACAACTGTTTCTCAATTTTTAAAAATATTTTATTAACCTTCTAAATAAAAAATGCGTTTCTTCGAAGTACCAGGAGTTTCCTCTACATCTGCGTGATTACCCTGATATTCACAATACAGTGCCCGGCAGAGGGTTCAACGAACCACCTTCAAGCTGTCTCTCTACCGTTCCACTCTCGAACGGCGCGCAGGAAAAACGAGCACTTCAATTTTTCAGTGCGAAACCTGATTTCTCTTATTTTATCGTGATGGTCATTTCTCCCTATGTAGGTGGGTGCCAACAGAATGTTTTCGCAATCGCACGAGAAAACTGGTGATTGAAATTTCATGAGAAGATCCCGTCGCAAGGAGAAACGCCTTTGTTTTATTGATTGCCACTCCAATTCACGTATCATTTCTGTGGCACTATCTCCCCTACTTCACGATAATACAAAACGAGCTGCCCTTCTTTGTACTTTTTCGATGTCGTCCGTCAGTCCCACCTGATGCGGACCCTGCACCGCACAGCAATACTCCAGAATAGAGCGGACAAACGTGGTGTAAGCAGTCCCTTTAGTAGACCTGTTGCACCTTCTAAGTGTTTTGCCAATGAATCACAGTCTTTGGTTTGCTCTACCCACAATATTATTTATGTGATCGTTCCAATTTAGGTTATTTGTAATTGTAATCCCTAAGTATTTAATTGAATTTATAGCCTTCAGATCTGTGTGACTTACCGCGTAATCTAAATTTAGCTGATTTATTTTCGTACACATGTGAATAACTTCTCAATTTTCTTTATTCATTTTCAATTGCCACTTTTCGTACCGTACAGATATCTTATCTAAATCGCTTTGCAATTCTTTCTGCTCATCTGATGACTTTACAAGACGGTAAATGACAACATCATCTGCAAACAATCTGAGACGGCTACTGAGATTGTCTCCTATGTCGTTAATATAGATCAGGAACAACAGAGGGCCTATAACATTTCCTAGGGGAACACCGGATATTATTTCTATTTTACTCCATGATTTTCCGTCTGTTACTACGAACTGTGACCTTTCTGACAGGAAAGAGTTTCGTCACAGGAAAAGTTTGTAATCCCCTACTGTAGACAGTCTCGCAGCAGAGCACGATGGCGGGTTAGTATGACACACAAAATAATTTAAAAAAAAAAAGTTCAGTGCTGTCGTGATTGTAACCATCCTCTGTTACACTACCGTCAGCTCTCGATTAATATGGCAACAAAAATGCAGGAAGTGAAGCAAAGTGGAAACAGATGATCAAGAAAGTGAGATCGACAGAAAATGCAAAGTGGTAAAGCAGGTGTGGCTGCATATACAGCTATATCCCGAAAAGACACTTTGTGGTGTGTGGCAGAGGGTGCTTTACGTACCACTGTGACATAGCCCCTTTCCTATTCCAGTCGCTAATGGCTTGGTTGGATTGTTTTGGGGGAAGAGACCAAACTGCGAGTTCATCGGTCTCATCGGTTTTAGGGAAGGACGAGGAAGGAAGCTGGCCGTGCTCTTTCAAAGGAACCATCCCGGCATTTGCCTGGAGTGATTTAGGGAAATCACGGAAAACCTAAATCAGGATGGCCGGACGCGGGATTGAACCGTCGTCCTCCCGAATGCGAGTCCAGTGTGTTAACCATTGCGCCACCCCGTTCGGTGCTAATGGCTTGGGGCAACACCTTACGGCGTGTGGTGAAGGATACTTCTGGTACTGCTGTCTTTTTTCTCCTTCCTTGTTCCAATCACTAATGGCTCTTGGGAAGAATAATTTCCCGGCGGCGGTTCGAGTCCTCACTCGGGCATGGGTGGGTGTGTTTGTCCTTAGGATAATTTAGGTTAAGTAGTGGGTAAGGTTAGGGACTGTTAACCTTAGTATTTAAGTCCCTTTTTTTTTAAGAATAATTATCGGTAAACCAAATTACTTCTGATTCATTTGATTTTTTTCATTGTGCTTGTTTCGCGGGATGTTTGTGGAGGGATTAACACGTTGCGCAGCTCCTCCATAACGTACTCTCTCCGAATTTCAATATTAAACCACTCCGTGATGCACACCGCCTCTCTTGTAGCGTCTGCCACTGGAATCTTGTTTCAGTAAGCAATGAAAGTGGAACAACCAAGCGGTACTAACTGCACTGTCAACCATAGTGCCGCAAGCCACTACCCAGACGATTGGTATGTGATATATAAATGCTCCATCTCAGTAGGAGCCCCAAAAGGATCTAAAACTAGTTTATGGGAATTAACAAATTTCTGCATGTGTATTCCATTAACACACATCCATAATGCTTAACGTTACTGTAAGCGAACTCCTTATCCAGGCCTTGAAGGTCGAAGAGATGTCGACTGGCCATCGTATCATCTTCTGCCATTTGCCATCATGCAGATGTGGTAGAGGGTTCACGTGATGGAACGCAATCGAATGTTATCATGTAACATAAAGTTACACCCAGATGTAGTAGATGCATTTTGTTATTCGAGCAGCAAAAAACTGGTGATGGCCGAAATACAGCGGGTATAAAATAAAGACTGGCAATATCAAGAAAAGAGTTCCCTAAAAACATAAACACCTTAAAAATGGATGTAATTTATGTGCTAGAAAGTCTGTTCTGAAGGTAACAGTTTGGATGTAGCCTTCAACGAAAATGGTACTGGGATGACAAGCACTTCAGGCAAGAAGACATTAAAAGCTTCTTCAACGTGGCATTAAAATGGTTCAAATGGCTCTGAGAACTATGGGGCTTAACATCTGAGGTCATCAGTACCCTCGAACTTAGAACTACTTAAACCTAACAAACCTAAGCACATCATACACATCCATGCTCGAGGCAGGATTCGAACCTACGACCGTAGCAGCAGCGCGGTTCCGGACTGAAGCGCCTATAACCGCTCGGCCACAGCGGCCGGCAACGTGGTGTTACAGAAGAACGGTGAAGATTAACTGGGGTGACTGAAGACCGGTGGAGGAGGTACTCTATCGACGGAGGTACGACTTTACTAAAAGAAGGGCTCAGGCGATACTACTCATCGTGGGTCACCAAGGAATCGTCAGTTTGCTAATGGAGGGTAGTGTGGGGGCAGTGGTTGGCGTAAAATTGTAGTGGGGGAACCAAGAGTATTGAACAAAGTCTTTTTTATTTTCTCTAGTGTTTTGACTGGTTTGATGTTTCCCGCTAGGAATTCCTCTGCTGTGTCAATTTCTTCACCTCACAGTAGCACTTGCAAGCAACATCCTCAGTCATTTTTTGGACGTATTCCAGTCTCTGGTTTCCTGTACAATTGTTACCCGTTACAACTTTCTCTAGTGTCATGGGAATTACTCCCTCATGTTTCAATACAATGCTTCGGTCCTCATCGTTTCTGCCTTGCACGCAGGCCATGATTCACTTACACAAAAATTCTGCATACGAAATGTGCATTATCAGTAATTTCTTTCTGCTATATTAAACAAACCACAGCATCGTAGGTAAGCAGAGACGAAGTCTTCAGACTGATTTAAACAAAACGATATACACCTGCATACTTCCACGTAGCTGCCGTTCATCACATCAACTACACATTTTATCTAAGTCACCACGTATCCTCCTACGATCACTCAACAACAACACTTCCCCGTACACCACAGCGTTAGCAGCAAACTGCTACCCACTCTCTCCGCCAAATCATTATGTTTATAGGGAATAAGAGGGGTCCTGTCTCACTTCCCTGGGACACCCCTGACGATACCATTGTCTCTGAAGAACGCTCGCTGTTCAGCACAACACGCTGGATTCTATTACTTAAGAAGTCTTCGAACGTCTCACATATCTGTATCAGCTAATCTGTATGTTCGGACCTTCGCTAACAATGAGCAATAGGGCACCGTGCCAAACGCTTGCTGAAAATGTGGAAATGTGGAATCTCTCTGTTCCCCTTCGTAAATGGATATCAGAATATCATGTGATAAAAGTGCAAGCTCAGTTCCACATAACGATGCTTTCTAAATGCGTGCTGATTTATGGGTAGAATGTTCTACATCTTCAGAAAATTTATATTAGTCGATCTCAGAATATGTACAAGAATTCTACAGCAATCCAGTGTCAAGGAGTCAAGGATATTGGTGTGTAGTTGTGCGGGTCCGTTCTTTTATCCTTCTTATGTACGGGAGTCACCTCACCTTTTTTTTCACGCCGCTTGGGATTTTCCTCTTGGAGAAAGCTTCGCGATAAATAGTACATAAGTAAAAGGCCAGTGCCACAGAGCACACTCTATAAAACCGAATTAGGATTCCATCCGAACCTGGCGCCTCATTTGTTAGCAACTCTTTCAGCTGCATGTCTACGGCGGCGATGTCTGTTATAATGCCCTCCACAAGGGAGTCTGTGTAACGGTCAAATGATGGTATTTTTGTACGATACTCCCACGTGTATAATTTCTGAAATGTGAAACTTAAAACTTCAGCTTTCCTTTTGCTATCTTAACGTAGGACCAGAGCTTTCTCCTGTCCCAGCGATAACGAAAGTTAAAATTGTTGTTTTAGAAAATGTCGCTTATCAACTACCATGGAGACATCCGCAACCTCACAACTGAATGTATTTGCTACTACAGTCTGATTAACATTACTTGTTAGTTGACGTCTGCTACTTGCCGCTACAGTGTTGCCACATCCACTCCCGGCTACCACTCGATTACAGGCGACACACAAACACGGCGAGTCACTTCGCAAATGCTGTTAATGTATAACGAGGAGCAATATTGAAACAGGTCGCCGCGACTTGTGACGGAAATGGAAGATTCTCTGTGACCAGTGACTGAACTGCGGCTGCCAATGCGTTTTGTGGCCTTGAACCTGAACTCACGTCCTAACCTAAACAGAACCTCGTGATGTGCAATGTATCTGAGAAAACAGGTATCAGAAATCTGCAGCAGAACTGCAATCACAGTCACTTTGTGCACGACATTTAGGGCTAACCTCTACTAGCAAACTCAATACAGAAAAATTTCGAGCGGTTCTAGGCGCTTCAGTCTGGAACCGCGCGAGGTTCGAATCCTGCCTCGGGCATGGATGTATGTGATGTCCTTAGGCTAGTTAGGTTTAAGTAGTTCTAAGTTCTAGGGCACTGATGACCTCACATGTTAAGTCCCATACTGCTCAGAGCCATTTCAACAGAAAAAATTCAGCTTCAGTGGTAAAAGCAAACTGCAATTTCTCACTGCCATTGGCTACCTGAAACTATCCTCTCACTGGCTACACGGGATGCCGCGTTACCAACCGATGGCAGTGCTGTTTGGCCCTTGGTGGCAGATTATAGGCGACACAAGAAGATACCAGATGAAAAAAGACTAATAGGAAGAAAAATTATAGCAAATAAGGAAGTCAATACGATAATGAAAATGACGAGGTAAAGAATTAGAAATAGAAAATAATTACATTTAATACAAAATCCAATATAAATAGTAATCCAAGTATTTAGACTAGATTCATAAAAATAAAAAAAGTCGTTGCATTTGACGAGCTTCGAACCTATGTCCTTCCATAGTTATATTTATATACTAACCATTGCGCTGCGCCATTACACTGCGGACGGTTGTTGTATTTATGACCCAGTCGCAACGATTAATTGCAGACTCCAAAAATTCGGCTTCACGCAATGTCGTGCGAAGCTTATTTATTGTAAGCCGATATCTATGGTTATAATAACTGTGTATGTGACGTTGAATCAACCGAGCGGAGTGGCCGCGCGGTCTCAGGCGTCATGTTGCGGAGCGGACTACGAAGTCCCTCCCGCCGGATTTTCGAGTCCTCTCTCGGGCATGGGTGTGTGTGTGTCGTTCTTAGCATAGGTTAGTCTAAGTAGCTTGTAAGTCTAGGGACCGATGTTTGGGTCGGGTTGTTTTGGGGAAGGAAGCCAGACAGCGAGGTCATTGGTCTCATCGGATTAGGGAAGGACGGGGAAGGAAGTCGGCCGTGCCCTTTGAAAGGAACCATCCCGGCATTTGCCTGGGTCGATTTAGGGAAATCACGGAAAACCTAAATCAGGGACCGATGACCTAGGCAGTTTGGTCCCTTAGGAATTAAATCACATTTGAACATTTTTTGACGTTT
The DNA here is from genome assembly GCF_021461395.2 of Schistocerca americana. Classification (NCBI taxonomy): domain Eukaryota; kingdom Metazoa; phylum Arthropoda; class Insecta; order Orthoptera; family Acrididae; genus Schistocerca; species Schistocerca americana. The sequence continues at coordinate 272,894,757 of NC_060126.1, read as the reverse complement.
GAAACTTCCCCTTAGAAACATTTATAAATGACAGTGCTGGAAAACCTCTACCTTGTTTGATTTTCAAACAGCTGAGCAAAACTGAACGTACTCAGACCTTTCTCTCTTTACTTATTCTGATCAACACTAAACTGACACACAATATTTTTAGCGCAACACAATCTGACTTTCAATAATCCCTACAAAAGAATGGCCCTGATTAACAATAACCTATGTTGTTGTTGTTGTGGTATTCAGTCCTGAGACTGGTTTGATGGAGCTCTCCATGCTACTCTATCCTGTGCAAGCTTCTTCATCTCCCAGTACCTACTTCAGCCTACATCCTTCTGAATCTGCTTAATCTATTCATCTCTTCGTCTCCCTCTACGATTTTTACCCTCCACGCTACCCTCCAGTACTAAATTGGTGATCCCTTGATGCCTCAGAACATGTCCTACCAACCGATCCCTTCTTCTGGTCAAGTTGTGCCACAAACTCCTCTTCTCCCCAATTCTATTCAATACCTCCTCATTAGTTATGTGATCTACCCATATAATCTTCAGCATTCTTCTGTAGCACCACATTTCGAAAGCTTCTATTCTCTTCTTGTCCAAACTGTTTATCGTCCATGTTCTACTTCCATACATGGCTACACTCCATACAAATACTTTCAGAAACGACTTCCTGACACATAAATCTATACTCGATGTTAACAAATTTCTCTTCTTCAGAAACGCTTTCCTTTCCATAGCCAGCCTACATTTTATATCTTCTCTACTTGGACCATCAACAGTTATTTTGCTCCCCAAATAGCAAAATTCCTTAACTACCTTAAGTGTCTCATTTCATAATCTAATTTCCGCAGCATCACCCGACTTAATTCGACTACATTTCATTATCCTCGTTTTGCTTTTGTTGCTGTTCAACTTATACCCTCCTTTCAAGACACTGTCCATTCCGTTCAACTGCTCTTCCAAGTCCTTTGCTGTCTCTGACAGAATTACAATGTCATCGGTGAACCTTAAAGTTTTTATTTCTTCTCCATGGATTTTAATACCTACTCCGAACTTTTCTTTTGTTTCCTTTACTGCTTGCTCAATATACAGATTGAATAACATTGGGGAGAGGCTACAACCCTGTCTCACTCCCTTCCCAACCATTGCTTCCCTTTCATGTCCCTCGACTCTTATAACTGCCATCTGATTTCTGTACAAATTGTAAATACCCTTTCGCTCTCTGTATTTTAGCCCTGCCACCTTCAGAATTTGAAAGAGAGTATGCCAGTCAACATTGTCAAAAGCTTTCTCTAAGTCTACAAAAGCTAGAAACGTGGGATTGCCTTTCCTTAATCTTTCTTCTAAGATAAGTTGTAGGGTCAGTATTTCCTCACGTGATCCAACATTTCTACGGAATCCAAACAGATCTTCCCCGAGGTCGGCTTCTACCAGTTTTTCCATTCGTCTGTAAACAATTCGCGTTAGTATTTTGCAGCTGTGACTTATTAAACTGATAATTGGTAACTTTCACACCTGTCAACACCTGCTTCCTTTGGGATTGGAATTATTATATTCTTCCTGAAATCTGAGGGTATTTCGCCTGTCTCATACATCTTGCTCACCAGATGGTAGAGTTTTGTCATAACTGGCTCTCTCAAGGCTGTCAGTAGTTCTAATGGAATGTTGTCTACTCCCGGGGCCTTGTTTCGACTTTGGTCTTTGAGTGCCCTGTCAAACTCTTCACGCAGTATCATATCACCTATGTCATCTTCATCTATCTCCTCTTCCATTTCCATAATATTGTCCTCAAGAACATTGCCCCTGTATAGACCCTCTATATACTCCTTCCAACTTTCTGCTTTCCCTTCTTTGCTTAGAGCTGGGTTTCCATCTGAGCTCTTGATATACATACAAGTGGTTCTCTTTTCGTCAAAGGTCTCTATACCATTCCTCAATCACTTACCTCACAAAAATCTTGGTTACTCAAACTACTGCAATAGAGCGAGCGCCAATACTTCCAGCTAAATAAAAGATTCTAACTACAGAAGGCACTAACTTCTGATAGGCATAGTTAGCAAATGAAAGATTTTTATAGAGAACAAACAATGTATTTACCTTAATAGTGTTCAAAAATCATATATATATATATATATATCAGTTCATAACATCCAGTCTTACAAATTTCCTTTTTCTGACGGTCACACGTCCACATCGTCCGCTTTCAAAACTCTGCTATCTCTCTCCCCACATCCACTACTGCTGGCGGCTCACCTCCAACTGCACAACGCCACGCGCTGTTCACATCCAACTGCCCAACACTACAATAGCAAATATTCCAACAATGGAAACCAGCCACAGACTGCACACAGCACAGTCAGTGATTTTCATACAGAGCGCTACGTGGCGTTACCAACATAAAAACCTAAACAGCCTACTTACACGTTCAATCACGTCTTGTGCGTGGAGATCCAGTGATGTTTGGTTAGTACTGTGTATGAAACATGTGTACTGTACTTTGTTAGCATCGTTTTGTGTGTGCGTGTGTGTATGTGTGTGCGTGCGTGCGTGCATATGTGTGTGTGTGTGTGTGTGTGTGTGTGTGTGTGTGTGTGCGTGCGTGCGTGTGTGCGTGTGTGTGTGTGTGTGTGTGTGTGTGTGTGTGTGTGTGTGTGTGTGTGTTATTTTAGCGAGGTTATCATGTGTGACTAAACACGAAATAATAGGTCCAGAAACAGGACTGCGGATTCAAACAAAGGAAGAAAGACGAGCCGGAGAAGGAACTGGACGTGAACTGACTAACTGTTGTGGCAGTTTGGCAACGGCGAACGGTCCGAGTGTGACGCTGAGCGCTCTGATTGGAAGAATGCAGCTATAACTCGTGACGTGTCAACTATCAAGTAATTTTAATCGAATTGCAGTCAGTATGCATTACTAGTCTGACTTTCTTCGAATACTGTGATCTCCCCTGCGCCCCTTGGATGTCTTGTCCACTAACGGTGACGGTGAGGACTGATAAAAGATGTCTGTGGCTTTGGCTTGCCCTCCACATGCGACCTTCCCCTGTCCCTGCCCGTCACGCTTGGCTGAGTGAGACCGACGCCAGCCTAATGACCGAGGCGCCCACCTGGCCACCGCCTCTGCGTTCGACCGCTGTGCCGTGCTGCGCGAAGCCCCGCTCCGCTGCCAGATTACTGTCGGCCGGCTCTGACTCACTCGTCACGTCACGTCGTCTGACGTCACGACACAACACGCCGCAGCGACGCCGAGCGTCCACACAGGCGCCGGTAGAGCGGCGGCGCCGGGATAAGGTGCCAGCTCAGCACGCGACGTGACGACCGACTCGCTCGGCATCTGGCGGGAACGACCTTACACGTCGGCGAATCTCAGTGTTCTATCGGTTCGTGGTGTTGCACTGAGAAACGAGACAAAGTAGTCCCTCGGCCGTTTAGAGCAGGCATGGGCAGCCTCTGCTGTCCCACAGGCCTGATTTACATACCGGGTGGTTATACGAGGGCTGTCCAGAAAGTAAGTTACGATCGGTCGCGAAATGAAAACGACTATGAAAATCCCATAAAGCTTTGCAAAGATGTGTTGGGCAGTGTCGCTAGTATGACTCTAGGTAGAATTATATCGCTCTTTTCATCCATGAGCTCTTATTGAGCGCGTAAAGATGTTATAGAAAATAGTGTCCCCCGCCAAGTACGAGGGCCTGGTGAGAATTTTCCCCTGAAGCTATGCAACCAACATAACATAACTGTCGTGCGGTTTCTTTTTCAAGACAATTCTCAGCCTCATTCTGCAGGGGTTACCCACAATACAGACCTTAATTGTCTCCCACTGAGTTTCATGTCTGCTCAAAAGAATCGCTGGCTACGAAGACAACATTTTGGAACAGATGACGAGCTTTAGGCCAGCGTAGAGAATTGGCGGAAAGCACTGGCGGCTGGCGGCTGCCTTCTATGATGAGGGTATTGGAAAGTTGGTACAACGCTACGACGAATGTCTGAGTCAGAACGGCGACTACGTAGAGAAGTAGCTGAAAGGTGTAGCTAACTGTTACAAATTAAACATTTCTGATTTTCAGTGTGATTTTCATTTCGCGATCAATCGTAACATACTTTCTGGACAGCCCTCGTAATTAATCTTACCCTATTTAACATGTTATAGCAGGCCGGTGTGGCCGTGCGGTTAAAGGCGCTTCAGTCTGGAACCGCATGACCGCTACGGTCGCAGGTTCGAATCCTGCCTCGGGCATGGATGTGTGTGATGTCCTTAGGTTAGTTAGGTTTAATTAGTTCTAAGTTCTAGGCGACTGATGACCACAGATGTTATGTCGCATAGTGCTCTGAGCCATTTGAACCATTTGAACATGTTATAACGCGGAAACTAATTACCGTACGAGTAGCAAACTTGGTGAAGACATAAAAAAAGCACTCCGTCGTCAGACCACGAGTGGCCTACCGGGACCATCCGACCGCCTTGTCATCCTCAGTTGAGGACGCAGATAGGAGGGGCGTGGGGTCAGCACACCGCTCTCCCGGTCGTTATGATGGTATTCTTGACCAAAGCCGCTACTATTCGGTCGAGTAGCTCCTCAATTGGCATCACGAGGCTGAGTGAACCCCAAAAAATGGCAACAGCGCATGCCGGCCTGGATGGTTACCCATTCAAGTGCCGACCACGCCCGACAGCGCTTAACTTCGGCGATCTCACGGGAACCGGTGTATCCACTGCGGCAAGGCCGTTGCCCAACGTGAAGACATGGGGAAGATAAATAATGCAGAATAAATTTAATTGAAATCCTTTCATGTGCTGCTAAAGTACATCGTATCATTACCTACCGGTACCATTACTGCTACAAAAGGGGGTCAGTATGGCGCCCATCTGAAAGCACAGGAATGCATTCTGCACAGCAGAACGAAGCATGTCCGTAGGTATGCTGGCTACCCGTCTTGATATACTGCACTTCAGCACATTTGTTACCGTTAACGTGGCAAACACTGTCCTTCAGATAGTCTCACGAACAGAAATCACAAGGAGTAAGATCAGGTGATCGTGCCAGCCAAGCATTCGGAAACGATCGGCTGATAATTCGATCGTTTCAAAATGTGTTTCGAAGAAGCAGGTGCACTTCACGAGCGATGCGCAGTGGAACCCCATCCTGCATGAAAGCTGTTGAGTTCAGTTCCTCTCTCCTGTAGGCCGTGTGTAACATGTTGACGAAGCATATCGCAGTGACGCTGGCCAGTCACATTGCACGTCTATGGTCCTTGTTGGCGCCTACCTGTTCAAAAAAGAATGGGCCAATGATGAACGTAGCCGTGAAGCCACACCATACGTTGACACGTTCGCCATACAGAGGAACTTCATGCACAGTGACTGGAGGTGAAGATCCCCTCATTCGGCAATTTTGTGTGTTCACCTCACACGTCAGTGAAAAATGAGCTTCGTCTGTCCATATGATGGTCCGGAGCCAGCCCTCGCCAACTTCAATCCTTGCGAGAAAATGGAGAGTGAAGTGAACACGTCCTTGTGCGTCCTGTGGTGCAATCTGCTGTACGATATGGATCTTGTAAGGATACCATTTGAAAATGGTTCGAAGCGCCTTCCGTACAGCGGACCTCGGGGTGTTCAGCTGTCATGACACAGCACAAGCACTGCCTGACCATCGGGAACTGCGCGCAGCGTTCTGCCATAGTAACAGCGATTTTATCAACCACCTGTGGTGGAACGGGTCGTCGGCATCCTCTCGGAGCGACGCCCAGTTCGCCACTTGATTTGAACTACTTCATCATGCTCCGGACAGCAGGTGGAGAAACAGACTCTTCCGTAGTCCTTTCAGCCGGCGATATTCTCGAAATGTATCTGCAGAATTGCTCTCGTTCTGATAAAAGAGCTTCACCAACAATGACCTGCTCATTTTGTCCAAGATGATATCAACAAGTGCACTGCGACTGATCACGTGTGTGACACCATGAATCACGATGACTGATCATGACACCTGGTGGCCATAGTTGGAATTGGACGGTGGCGCTGTGATGCATGGAAATCATGTACCCCATACTCTGGACATTAATACTATCACGTTTGTTACTCGCACGGTATGTAGTTTCCGTGGCATTACGTGTTAAATAGAGAAGTTTAATTATAACCACCCTGTACTTACTGAACCCTTTGAGTTCCACGAATATGGAATGTAATTTTATGGTTATTCACCTTAAACTTTATTAACATAGTAAGCAACGAATATAAGAGGAAATTGGCGAAAGTAAACAATATATTGTTTTAACCCTTAACGTTCCATGTGTGGTCTCACAGACCGCTAGCATTTATTGTAACTCCGTTGCTAATGCGTAGGGATGGGATTGTTCTTTCCTGAAGATGCAGTGATTTCCTTTGTCAGTTGCAGCTTTAATGTGACGTGAACCTATACTATTGCTAGTTCTTTCGTGCTAACGATCTCTGAGACCGCACCTGGCGCTTTATGGATTCAGTAGCCAAGTCTTTATCTGCTGTTCATGTGACGGCCCTGACTTTGAGGATACTGCTTTAAAGCAGTTTCAGGATAATTTATAAAGTGATGTATGGTTAGATGGTGACAACGAAATTAAAATTGAACGCAATTCGTAAAAGGAACAGTGCAAAACTGAAGACGAATTTGTTTTGCCTCCTGTGAAATCCTTGGATAGATGAAGCCAGTGGCCAGAGTGATGAAGAAAGAATTGTAGAAACTGAATCTTTAGCTAAAGGTTCTGCTAGAAATAAGAGTATTTTTAGTTCAAAGAAATATCGTTGATCGTCGAAGCATCTTTCAACGATGGCCAATGGCGTTATTTTTCCGCATGTTGGACATAAGTGTAGTGAATGCAATCGTCCTTCGGAATTCTTACAAAGACGTTTCTAAGGTGTGCAACTTTAATTTTTTGAAGAAGCTTGCAAACTCGTTTGTGACAGCACAGATAAAATGCGAATCAACAAATACCACATAGCTCTTGAACTTCGTGTATCCATACAAAAATTTCCAGCGAGTGCAAAGGAAACCTCTTACAAGAAAACTAAAAGCCTGAAAATTACCATTGTAATTTTCGTTTTTCAAAATGTTTTATGGGTGTTTTTTATGTTTATGTTATTACATGTATAATAAACAAAAAATATGGCAAAAAGTGGAATTTAGAGTGCAGGTTATTTGACTTTTCATAGAATTAACATTATCAGGTAATATTATGTTCACTTCGTGCAGATTTTTTGTTTAAATGCGACGTTTTCGTAAAAATAAATTTTAAAATTTATTTGAATGTATTTTTTGTGTGGTTTTACTTAAGACACAGAACTGTTTCACTGAAACTGTTGAATGCACTTTTTATGGCTATTTAAACACTGCGGTCTGTCAATCGCACCTGGGACAGTGTGTGACAAAAAAATGACATGGGGAGCTAAGGACTAAGAAACTGGTTTCAATTTGAACCCGATAAGATATACAGTTTTCAACCATCCATCATTTCGTTTGATATATATTAAAGTTAATTCGATTTGCTTCTGGACACAGTCCCAGATCGCGAAACTTTCATGAACTCATCACGCCTAAAATAAATTACATTCCTAAGTAACAAGCAAGTATGGACTTAAAATTTAATAAATTTTGTATCAAAACTAAGTACTGCCCCAGTAGTCTCATTGCAAAACCACTCACGCAAGTGGAAGCTCAAGTTTACAATAAGTTTACTGATACGTATTTTCACCGTCAATGACCTTCTCAATACGGCAGCATTATAAAAAAAGAAACGCATTTCAAAATTACGTAGCGCACTCTCCGCACCGACTGTTACTTTGAGCACTAGAAACGACTGCTGGAAATCACTAAATCAAATTCATAGAAGTACCTCATTGTACGACTGTTTTTCTTGCAACAGCATCAGTGATTTCGTACCAAACGCACTGGTACTTCAAAAAATAAAAAAACCTAGAAAATGGTGGTTTCAGACAGAAACCACTGGCACTCAAAGGCGTTGCTCTTGCGGGCCGCCTCTTCACGTGTCGCGACAGCAGCGCCCCTAGCGCACAAAATAACAACTATCGCGTCCGTGATGTTCATGTTTGTGTGGTAACGGACCGAAATGACTGGCACTCCTTTTCCAACATGCCACGGCAGCAAAACGTGCCTCAAAACATGCGTTTATGAAAGTACATCCTTTTTATATTCACTCCATCGTCATAGTTTTGTATTTATTTACGCTTCGTGAACACTATTTCTGTACTTACGAGTTTTAGAATAGCTGTATTAAAAACTTACATTGAAGAATTCTGCAGCTTTGTCAGTAAAGAAACAATGTTCACAACACTTAAATAAATACTAACTTTTGAAGATGGGATGCCAGGCATATTGAAATATCATAGAAATATAGACGCCTATAGAACAACTAGTTGCAGCGAATTCATTATAAATGGCCTTCAGTGTCAACAGTTGTAGTGCTCTAGGAGATCCACAGCGTACAAGAATTATTTACTGATGTTAATACGAGAAAAATATATAAAAGCAAACTGCGGCAGTGAGACAATGCCAGTTGAGAAGCAATCAGATTTTGGCCACAGGAACGTCATTCGAGTCTCTCCACATATTAGCAAGCATTTTCTAAATATGTGTCCAAAAGCATTTTTGATGACTGATAAAACAGACCTGAGTTGTTTCTCAAACATTAAATAAATTAAGGCATCATTTCTTTCTTCATTCTGAAATGTTTGGAATCATTAATCGCTTAAATATCGGCTATATTATACAAAATCCAAACTGGAAAAATCCGAACAACAGCATGGCGAATTGTCAAACCGATAATTCTCACCCACACATGCTCAATATGTATTAGTAATAGAGACAATATTTTGGTTAGCATCAACACTGATTATTGATATTTCTGGTGTTGACAATACGAAAAGTCTTCACAGCATCATGTTAGGCAAAATATAAAATCGTTATCATCTGATGATAAAAACCATGAATGACACGCTGTCATCATATCGTAATGTAAATATGTCGTCAATCTACAAAAACTGTGTTATTCAGTGCACACATTCATATTAAAACTGTAATCGCGTTAACGGTGTCAACAGATTCATACTACGCAGAGGCTGCTCAACAGCTGATAACTGTTCTCTTCTCTCTCTGTTACGCAGTTCTTACCGGCCAGTGTGGCCGAGCGGATCTACACGCGCTTCAGCCTGGGGCCGCGCGACAGCTACGGTCGCAGGTTCGAATCCTGCCTCGGGCATGGATGTGTGTGATTTCCGTAGGTTAGTTAGGTTTAAGTAGTTCTAAGTTCTAGGGGACTGATGACCTCAGAAGTTAAGTCCCATAATGCTCAGAGTTCTTCCGCGACCGGACTGAAATAATCGTGGGTAGGATTCGACCGCAAACCGCCGATTTGCCCATCCAGTACAGTGCCAAAACTGATCAGGAACGCCTGGGAAAAAGACTGAGTGATCTCGTGTAAGTCGCCCCCTTATTCACGGCCGCTCAGGGTCACTGTGAGATGGCGCTCCATTTACAGATAAGAGGCTCGACTCCTCCTGCTGGCAGACATTTTCTCCAGCATTATTTGGCCGTCAGGGGGAGGAGAGGTGGTGACGCAAAGGTACCGATCACCATACTTTGTTCCAGCGACCTGGATCACGTTAGAAATCTCTCCTCAGCGTCTCAGGAAATGAGGGCATGTCACACTGTTGATTCGGAAGTACAAGAAAAAATGTTATACCTACTTTTATCCAACCAGCGCTATGGACTTGACGCGGTCAGTTTGTGTGTAGCAACCGGTTTATCCCGGTTTCAATTTGGTGTTACTTTTTTGAAAAAGAATTTAAATTATCTTATCTCGTTGGGGAGTTTTTCATCCTTTCTTACTGAACTTTAAATGGAGTACGATTCTTGTAAAGTATACCGCACTAACGTAGATCCTGCCCTTTATTAGTTCTTTTTATAAACTATAGTTGCACGTCATAACTCAGAACTTTTAATAGCTTTTATCTCAAACCACATTGCAGCCATCAACTTGGTGCTTCTCCGTGGACAATATTGGCACGAATAATAGTTCTTACGAACTTATAATGGTTCAAATGGCTCTGAGCACTATGGGACTTAACATCTGAGGTCATCAATCCCCTAGACTTAAAACTACTTAAACCTAACTAACCTGAGGATATCACACACATCCATGCCCGATGCAGGATTCGAATCTGCAACCGTAGCAGCAGCGCGGTTCCGGACTGAAGCGCCTGGAACCGCTCGGCTACAACGGCCGGCATGCATTTATATTGGTTTTAATACATTGTAAGGGATTACCAAGCCTTTCCATCAGCTCAGCTATCGTTCTATTTGTCTAATTATCCGCAGATGCGCATGCGCGCTCCACATGACACCTCCCTCCTCTCTATGTCTGCATTTGGCGCTTTCGTATTTTCGTATTCACACACCGCCTGTTAGTACACACTCCATTGGGCGCGCTAGCTGCGGATAAGTGAAACCTCTCGTCAAATGCGTTGCTTTCTGCCGACTGAGCCGTTTAGGTACGACACGATTTGCAGCTGTATTTCATTTCGTGTCAGTTTCATGGTAAGCATTAACATACTTTTATATTGGATTCTGTGAGGGATTAACTACAATTTATGATTGAATAACTGGGGCTATACCAGTATGTTTTCCAGTCAATTTTAGGTAACTGAGAGGCAGTGATCTGCTAAAATTTTATATTATTCCACAAATGGTAATATACCGTGTGCTCTTTGATCACTATTTCTGTAAACTGGGGCCCGTTAGCTCACTACATTCTGTTACTCATGGTGACTGAAATTTGTTAGTATTTCACCTATGTGATAGACTTCCGTTAGCAATATCTTCTTATCAGCTTTCGTCACTTCTAGATATCACGGGAGCGTATCACGGAAGCATTCTATGTCATTTTATGTTACTTCATGACTCACCTCCGCCGCCTAGCGAAAAATTGCTGCATTTGAACTCTGTGTTATCCCATTCGGTTTTCTCGATCGGAACATGACTATATTTGCTATGTTCATCGTGTTTATACTTTTCACTTTTGTTACGTTTCCTTTCCCAACATGAGTCTTTGTATGTACACTACTGGCCATTATAACTGCTACACCAAGGACAATGCATGTGACAAACGGGTATTCATTGGACAAATATATATTACTAGCACTGACATGTGATTACATTTTCACGCAATTTGGGTGCATAGATACTGAGAAATCAGTACCCACAACAACCACCTCTGGCCGTAATAACGGCCTTCATACGCCTGGGCATTGAGTCAAACAGAGCTTGGATGGCGTGTACAGGTACAGCTGCCCATGCAGCTTCAACATGATACCACAGTTCATCAAGAGTAGCGACTGGCGTATTGTGACGAGCCAGTTGCTCGGCCACCATTGACCACACGTTTACAATTGGTGAGAGATCCGGAGAATGTGCTGGCCAGGGCAGCAGTCGAACATTTTCTGTATCCAGAAAGGCCCGTACAGGACCTGCAACATGCGGTCGTGCATTATCCTGCTGAAATGTAGGGTTTCGCAGGGATAGAATGAAGGGTAGAGCCACGGGTCGTAACATATCTGAAATGTAACGTCCACTGTTCAACGTGCGGCCAATGCGAACAAGAGGCGACCGATACGTGTAACCAATGGCGCCCCACACCATCACGCCGGGTGATACGCCAGTATGGCGATGACGTATAACCCGCTTCCAATGTGCGTTCACCGCGATGTCGCCAAACGCGGATGCGACCATCATGATGCTGTAAACAGAACCTGGATTCATCCGAAAAAATGACGTTTATCCATTCGTGCACGCTGGTTCGTTGTTGAGTACACCATCGCAGGCGCTCCTGTCTGTGATGCAGCGTCAAGGGTAACCTCAGCCATGGTCTCTGAGCTGATAGTCCATGCTGCTGCAAACGTCGTCGAACTGTTCGTGCAGATAGTTGTTGTCTTTCAAACTTCCCCGTCTGTTTTCTCAGGGATCGAGACGTGGCTGCACGATCCGTTACAGCCATGCGAATAAGATGCCTGTCATCTCGACTGCTAATGATACGAGGCCGTTGGGATCCAGCACGGCATTCCGTATTAGCCTTCTGAACCCACCGATTCCATATTGTGCTAACAGTCATTGGATCTCGACCAACGCGAGCAGTAACGTCGCGATACGATAAACCGCAATCGCGATATGCTACAATCCGACCTTTATCAAAGTCGGAAACGCGATGGTACGCATTTCTCCTCCTTACACGAGGCATCACAACAACGTTTCACCAACCAACGCGGGTCAACTGCTGTTTGTGTATGAGAAATCGGTTGGAAACTTTCCTCATTTCAGCACGTAGTAGGTGTCGCTACCGGCGCCAACCTTGTGTGAGTGCTCTGAAAAGCTAATCATTTGCATATCACAGCATCTTCTTCCTGTCGGTGAAATTTCGCGTCTGTAGCACGTCATCTTCGTGGTGTGGCAATTTTAATGGCCAGCAGTGTAAGTTTGTACAGAAACGCCACATGATGATAGAGCTAAAATGCTGTGAAACCGGTCGTGCCTATAAATAAAGTACTTACGACTAAAGCGGTCTTTTCTTTTCAAAATGACAAAACTATTAATATTCAGTCTGCATGAGTGGCCGTGCGGTTCTAGGCGCTACAGTCTGGTGCCGAGCGACCGCTACTGACGCAGGTTCGAATCCTGCCTCGGGCATGGATGTGCGTCATGTCCTTAGGTTAGTTAGGTTTAATTATTTCCAAGTTCTAGGCGACTGATGACCTCAGAAGTTATGTCGCATAGTGCTCAGAGCGATTTGAACCATTTCAATAAATATTCATGGAACGTCAGACGACATGGGATTCAGAAAAAGACAGTTGCACCACAAGGGACTCCTTTTAGCATCACCGAAAGTACGCTGACGGACTGTGACGGTTGGCAGGCCTGCTGTGTGGTAGTTGTCGGTGTGGGGCACGTGGCGCGCCGTGACCTTGAGGGCGGCAGTGAAATTTTTACGCGCCCCCTCCCAGCGCCGGCGCCCCTCAGCTACGGCCAACCCCCGGCCGTTCGATCCGCCGCGCCGAGCCGCGCTTCTCCTCTGCTCCAATAAACGTCGCCTCCAACTGCGTCGCCAGCTGTAAACGCCGCCGCCGGCGCAGGCCGCGCTGATGTTTCACGCCCGTACGTGGCGCCAGACGGCTAACGCTTCATGCTCGCGCGTCGCGCCCCTCCGCAGGAAGTGATAAAAGTGGCCACCAATCAGCGGGGCCCCCCTAGCACACACCACCACCGTCCACATTGCTCGAACTGGGTCTCCTCCGTGACCATGCAATCCACCGCTGCGCGTGTCGGTCACGCTTATACTGTCGTGTCATGAAGCGAAGTACTTCAAATTCTAAAATTAGGAGGGTCAAATATTATCTGCACTTGAGAGAATTTAGGACTCGTACTGAAAGGGTACAGTACCGCCCGACATTGAAAATAGGTACAACATGCTTTGTTATTCTTGTAAGAACAACTTTATTTTGTAATAATAACTGTTTCACTTATACACCGAAGCCGGATACCAGTGTAGGAAAGAAGGACAATTTATCTGAAACTTCCTGGCAGATTAAAACTGTGTGCCGGACCGAGACTCGAACTCGGGACCTTTGCCTTTCGCGGGCAAGTACTCTACCGTCTGAGCTACGCAAGCACGACTCACGATCCGTCCTCACAGCTTTACTTTCGCCAGTTCCTCGTCTCCTACCTTCCAGACTTTACAGAAGCTCTCCTGCGAACCTGCAGAACTAGCCCTCCTGAAAGAAAGGATATTGTTGAGACATGGGTTAGCCACAAAGGTCCCGGGTACAAGTCTTGGTCCGGCACACAGTTTTAATCTGCCAGGAAGTTTCATATCAGCGCACACTCCGCTGCATAGTGAAAATCTCATTCTGGAAACATCCCCCAGGCTGTGACTAAGCTATGTCTCCGCAATATCCTTTCTTCCAGGAGTGCTAGTTCTGCAAGGTTCACAGGAGAGCTTCTGTAAAGTTTGGAAGGTAGGAGACGAGATACTGGCAGAAGTAAAGCTGAAAACGGGGCGTGAGTCGTGCTTCGGTAGCCCAGTTGGTAGAGCACTTGCCCGCGAAAGGCAAAGGTCCCGAGTTCGAGTCTCGGTCCGGCACACAGTTTTAATCTGCCAGGAATTTTCATGTCCGCGCACACTCCACTGCAGAGTGAAAATCTCATTCTGGACAATTTATTTATTTAATTGATCACATGTGCACTCCCAGAAAATAAATCCCTATATCCAATTTGGTGAGATCTGCGAAATGAATGAATGTATGGTCGTCTGCTAACCGCAGATAGTGAATATGCAATATATGATCATCTCTGAGACGGTCCTTCGGTCACCTTTGGTGGAACCAAAGATATGAAATTTACCTGAGCTTTGAGCGCCTGAAATGTGGCTGACCAATACGGTAGCAAGGTGCTCCCCCACCTCGGCAGAGGTGCGAGATGACCTGAAGAACGGCCATGTTTCAGGACTCTGGCGCTGGATCTTGTGTTGGTAAGACCTGTCCTAGGTGTGCTCCGTAAAGACAAAAGAGTGGAGATAATGGTATGTATGTGAAAGACTTAAGAGTAGTTTGTAATAATTATTTCTCTATTTCATTAACTTTTGGGGGAAGAATTAAATTTCAGGCAGGTTATATGAAGGGGATCGTAGTAACCTTGAGAAGTGACCAACGGTCACAATGAAACCACGTGTAGCAATACGTTGAAATACTTGCGAGTGCTAGTACTAAGCTGAAATACTTCCGAGTGCTAAAGTTTAGCTGAATTAGTGGCGTGTGTACTGTAAGTTGGAAATATTTAAGAAATGGCGTGTGGAGGACTTGAAATTAGAGACGAGCACTTACACGTGGTGAGTACTGTGTGAGTCTCAATCTATGTATGAGACAAAGGATAAAGAGAAGTACTCGTCCAAGGTATCAGTTGAGGAATCGCGTGTGTGACGAATATGATCTTAATATTACTTTGCGTGTTATGTTTCCGTGTGACGCTAGATTCAGACTCTAATATTTTGAGAGAGAAACAAGGTGAGTCAGCCGTCTACCCAGCAACGCCACTTGGCTTGCATTGCACACGAAGACGTGCATATATCCTCCAGAGTTCTTAGTAGGAAAGAAAACTTACGTAGTGGGGCAGTGTCGCGTGAAACTGGGATGAATGCTAATTGAAGTGGGAAAGCTGAAAGTGAAGTGATTCTAACGTTGTGACTATTCTTTGTGATGCATTCTATGTTGCCAGTGTGATGTATTTCATGTAATTTAAGTATGAGTGGTTTGCATCGGAAAATAGCAAGATAGGATCAGAGGCACTGGGTTATGCATGTTGCTTTTTGTACCGCTCTGTCTGGAGTAAATTTTCGTGATGATGGGTGTGAGAGTCGAAGTGTGAGATATAGCAAAAGATCCACCATCCTATCCAGAAAGTGCACTGTAGCGTTAGATAATTACGAGTCCATAAGATAGAGAATCACCAATGTAAAGCCATGTCCACTGGGTGGAGTTTCTCATGTGTAATTGTTGTATAAAATGTAATGCTGTGTTTAGGTTATCTTTGAATCATAATCGAATTTATCGGAATAAAAAAGATAGTGAAAAGAAAAAGATTGGTGGCCTTGTTCTTCGAATAGTGTGTAGTCATGATATCCAGAATTTATAATGTGTGTGCCATTCATATTCAGTGCGATGACCACGTGTTGATCAAAGCCGTTGGGTAAGAAAGAAAATGTGGTATTGCCAGTGCGTAGTGCACAATCAGAGTTGTGTAAATTAGTAATAGTCAGATGTGCGTTATGCGTTTCCGATGCGTAATATTCAAACAGGAGAATAATTTGTAGCTTAATTGTGAGTACTAGAGCTCATAATCAGTCACTGATGTTACTCGATAAATAAGAATAAATCCACTCGCTTGGCAGACCACTCATCTTGCAGGGCTGACTGCTTGAAGCCACAGTATGAGCAAGGCATGTGGGTGCCTCTCAGTACGAAGACTTGCAGACAGTCGTTTTTGCCTCTCTCTGTTTGCGAGTGCAACAGGAAAGGAGATGACTAACAGTGGGGTGTAGTACGGCAAGAAAGGAAGAATGAATTGATTGCTGGTGTTACTAATCATCATCCTCCTTCACCTCCTCTGCATTACTGCAGATGACGTGTCACCGAGCACATTTGTTCTGTGCATGCAGTACACGTGAGGCGCCTAGTTGTTTCCACTGCACTGTGTGGAATACGAAGGTTCTGTTATGGTTCACTAACCTGCTGTCTTCAAGTTGATGTCCCCAGCGCAGAAAACAGCACGCAGTTTGTAGGTTCTGTATCTCGAGGCGGAAACTGACTTTTAGCGAGGTTCTGTTCTGAAATAATGTATCACTTCTTTGGGATGCCACTCGCGTATTTTAATATAGCCACGCGAGAAGACTACATGATCTTAATACACCACCTTCTGATACAGCAAAGTACATGATCAAACGCAATGCTTACGAAAATGTATCTTTACACTATTTGTGGCACGTGTCTGTGCCTCATGACTACCGGAGTGAATCTGTTAATACTGAATACTGGCAAACACGACCTGCCACAGACAACATGACTGTACATCTCGACTGCCTAATCCAGAGTGAAGAACAGGAACTTAAATAAAAATTGGAAACACATCCTACGACAGACAATATGTCTGTTCTTCTCGACCAGAAAAGGCGTGACCCGAACGCTTCCAAAGTGTTTCGTGTGCAATTTCGTCAGTCTTTTGTTTTTTAAAATTGTTTTAATAATTCTAAAATGACTGATTGATAGTCAGCTGTTGAGAGATATTTATATTAAAAAGTGAAGTCTTTCCAATTAGTAGTTTAACTAATAATAATAACTATACTTTAACGTTTTGGCGCCCTTGCTCCGAACACAGCAACCAGTAACAGAGCAGTAGCATTATGCATGCGGTCTTTCTCACGGGAATGGTACCGAATTTAACATTTGTCACAGGTACCTCACACCACATTTCGTCATCTATATACTTCTTGCATTTCCACTGCTCTGGGAACAGCTTCTTGGAGCCTAATATGATGGCTAACTAAGCAACAAATATTACAGTAGTACTCTCCACCATGCTCCGTACGATGTCTTGCGGAATATGTACGTAAATGTAGATGTAGAAGTCTCTAATGTAACATTGTCTAACGGTGTATTGATGTATGATGTTTGTACAGTGTTCATATTTGGTGAAGACAACCAGCATCGCACGCGGAGTGCAAGCTGAGCTTAATATCTGCATCATAGTGCCCAGAGTCGATCGCGGTCCTCTGGTTTGGAGCCGTGTGGAGGGTCTAAACCAGAGGCTCAGACGACTCTGCGACTATAATGGTTGCAAATTCATCGACCTCCGTTAGTGGGTGGAGAACTGTAGGGCCCCCCTAGACAGGTCAGGCGTGCACTACACACCGGAAGCAGCTACTAGGGCAGCAGAGTACGTGTGGCGTGCACACGGGGGTTTTTTAGGTTAGAGGGACCCCCCCTTGGGCGAAACGATAAAATACCTGACGGCTTACCAGAGAGGACATTATCATCGTTGATAAAGAACGTCCGTCCTCAGAGACCAAAAACAGTAAAAGTTAACGTAATATTGGTAAACTGCAGGAGTATCCAGGGCAAGGTTCCTGAATTAGTATCTCTTATTGAAGGAAATAGTGCGCATATAGTATTAGGAACGGAAAGTTGGTTAAAACCGGAAGTGAACAGTAACGAAATCCTAGACACAGAATGGAATATATACCGCAAGGATAGGATAAACGCCAATGGTGGAGGAGTATTTATAGCAGTAAAGAATTCAATAATATCCAGTGAAGTTATTAGCGAATGCGAATGTGAAATAATCTGGGTTAAGTTAAGTATCAAAGGTGGGTCAGATATGATAGTCGGATGCTTCTATAGACCACCTGCATCAGCAACCGTAGTAGTTGAGCGCCTCAGAGAGAACCTGCAGAACGTCGTGAAGAAGTTTCGTGATCATACTATTGTAATAGGGGGAGACTTCAATCTACCAGGTATAGAATGGGATAGTCACACAATCAGAACTGGAGCCAGGGACAGAGACTCTTGTGACATTATCCTGACTGCCTTGTCCGAGAATTACTTCGAGCAGATAGTTAGAGAACCAACTCGTGAAGCTAACGTTTTAGACTTCATAGCAACAAATAGACCGGAACTTTTCGACTCCGTGAATGTAGAAGAGGGTATCAGTGACCATAAGTCAGTGGTTGCATCAATGACTACAAGTGTAATAAGAAATGCCAAGAAAGGAAGGAAAATATATTTGCTTAACAAGAGTGATAGGGCACAAATCGCAGAATATCTGAGTGACCACCATCAAACGTTCATTTCTGAGGAAGAGGATGTGGAACAAAAATGGAAAAAATTCAGAAACATCGTCCAGTACGCCTTAGATAAGTTCGTACCGACTAAGGTCCAAAGCGAGGGGAAAGATCCACCGTGGTATAACAATCATGTACGAAAGGTACTACGGAAACAAAGAAAGCTTCATCATAGGTTTAAGAGTAGTCGAATCATAGCTGATAAGGAAAAGCTGAACGAAGTGAAAAAGAGCGTAAAGAGAGCAATGAGAGAAGCATTCAACGAATTCGAACATAAAACATTGGCAAACAATCTAAACAAGAACCCTAAAAAGTTTTGGTCATATGTAAAATCGGTAAGCGGATCTAAATCCCCTATTCAGTCACTCGTTGACCACGATGGCACCGAAACAGAGGACGACCGAAGAAAGGCAGAAATACTGAATTCAGTGTTCCGAAACTGTTTCACTGCGGAAAATCGTAACACGGTCCCTGACTTCAGCCGTCGCACGGACGCCAAAATGGAAAATATTGAAATAAACGATATCGGAATTGAAAAACAACTGCTATCACTTAGTAGCGGAAAAGCATCCGGACCAGACGAGATACCCTTAAGATTCTACAGTGATTATGCTAAAGAACTTGCCCCCTTTCTATCAGCAATTTATCGTAGATCGCTGGAAGAACGTAAAGTACCTAGCGACTGGAAGAAAGCGCAGGTCGTTCCCATTTTCAAGAAGGGTCATAAATCAGATGCGAATAATTATAGGCCTATTTCGCTTACGTCAATCTGTTGTAGAATAATGGAACATGTTTTGTGTTCTCGTATTATGACGTTCTTAGATAATACAAATCTCCTTCATCATAACCAACATGGATTCCGCAAACAGAGATCATGTGAAACTCAGCTCGCCCTATTTGCCCAAGAAATTTACAGTGCCGTAGACACTGGCGAGCAGATTGATGCCGTATTCCTGGACTTCAGGAAGGCATTTGATACGGTTCCGCACTTACGTTTAGTGAAAAAAATACGAGCTTACGGAATATCGGACCAGGTTTGTGATTGGATTCAGGATTTCCTAGAAGAAAGAACACAACATGTCATTCTTAACGGTTCAAAATCTGCAGATGTAGAGGTAATTTCGGGAGTACCGCAGGGAAGCTTGATAGGACCTTTATTGTTTACAATATACATAAATGACTTAGTTGACAACATCGGTAGCTCCGTGAGGCTATTTGCAGATGACACGGTTGTCTACAAGAAAGTAGCAACATCAGAAGACTCGTACGTACTCCAGGAGGACCTGCAGAGGATTAATGCATGGTGCGACAGCTGGCAGCTTTCCCTAAACGTAGATAAATGTAATATAATGCGCATACATAGGGGCAGAAATCCATTCCAGTACGATTATGCCATAGGTGGTAAATCATTGGAAGCGGTAACGACCGTAAAATACTTAGGAGTTACTATCCGGAGCGATCTGAAGTGGAATGATCACATAAAACAAATAGTGGGAAAAGCAGGCGCCAGGTTGAGATTCATAGGAAGAATTCTAAGAAAATGTGACTCATCGACGAAAGAAGTAGCTTACAAAACGCTTGTTCGTCCGATTCTTGAGTATTGCTCATCAGTATGGGACCCTTACCAGGTTGGATTAATAGAAGAGATAGACATGATCCAGCGAAAAGCAGCGCGATTCGTCATGGGGACATTTAGTCAGCGCGAGAGCGTTACGGAGATGCTGAACAAGCTCCAGTGGCGGACACTTCAAGAAAGGCGTTACGCAATACGGAGAGGTTTATTATCGAAATTACGAGAGAGCACATTCCGGGAAGAGATGGGCAACATATTACTACTGCCCACATATATCTCGCGTAATGATCACAACGAAAAGATCCGAGAAATTAGAGCAAATACGGAGACTTACAAGCAGTCGTTCTTCCCATGCACAATTCGTGAATGGAACAGGGAAGGGGGGATCAGATAGTGGTACAATAAGTACCCTCCGCCACACACCGTAAGGTGGCTCGCGGAGTATAGATGTAGATGTAGATGTAGATGTAGATTAGTTCACCAAATATTAATGTGCTGTATTTACGAGGGTTGCCCAGAAAGTAATGCGCCGCAGTTTTTTCTTCAACTGTTCTTTATAGAACATAATGAGAATTACACACACGAAAGAATGGCGTTTTATCTACACACCCTATTTTTCCACGTAATCTCCATCCCGTTCTTTGGCCTTCCTCCAGCGCGAAACTAGGGCGTGTATGCCCTGGTGGTACCAATCCTTGTCCTGGTGGTGGAGCCAGTGCTTCACTGTGTGAATCACATCCTCATCGTCCTAAAAATATCTTCCGCGTTGGCATCCTTTATGGCCCAAACAAGTGAAAGTCCGAGGGGTCTACGTCAGGGCTGTCAGATGCGGCAGCCGTGGATTGTGTCCCCGACCGCTGCAAATCGTGGAGCTCCACTGAACCTCGTTGTGATGACCTCACCCTCCGTGCCCAGCGACTAACTGTACTTGTGTCGACAGCAATGCTCCATAGACTTTGCACAAGCGTTTGTGAATATTCCCCATAGTTTCTTTCACTTGAGTGAGAAATTCAATGACGGCAAGTTGCTTGTAATGTACATCAGTTACAAACGCCATTTTGAAACTGTCCTGCAGCTACGCTATCTATGGGAAGTGACGGAAACTTGGCGCGATCACACATGAGACTTCAAATAATGAATACGTAACGTTTCGCATTTGTAGCATTGTTATCGTCTGAGAAAAAAAATGCAGTGCACTACTTTCTGGGCATCCCTCGTCATTTCGAAACTGAGAGTGTTTTATTGACCTGTGTCGAGAAAATAGCTGCCCAGCATGAAGGAGAGAGTAATACAATCACCTGTATTTTGTGAGTCAACATCCAGTCTCAGAAACGCGTGCGAGCATTTTAGGCATTCCATTATTATTGCCTTAATTCTTTGACACGTCTTAGAGAGAGGAAAAGAAGGAACAGTTAAAATGAAGTCACACTGAAAGTAATTTTGTGGTGTTTGAAAACAATGTGAACCTTGGACAGACTGTTGAGCGACCTTCACAGAGAGAACTACCAAAGAGGATTGCAAGCAAGCCTTTGGAGACAGGGACTGAAAGAAAAAAATATCTCTGTGAACTATTTTCTGGAGAAGAAAGTATTTGCCATTACGTCTCCTGCAAAACTGCGTTTGCTCTTAAAATTAAAAATAACTGCCTCATTAAAATGTTGTGCTTCAGCATGTACATTATTTTTCAACATATTGGCCTTCGTTTCCAATACACTTCCAACAGTCCACAAGCCTTCATATTCATGCCAAGAGGAATGTTTTCGCTTGGTCGTGAAGCAACTGCTCCACAGCTTTTTGCACCTTCACATCTGAGGAAAATCATTGATCTTGCGCCACATCCGTAAGCGGCCCAAACAAATGAATTGGAGGAGTAAGATCTGAACTGTAGGCTAGGTGTTCCAACAACTCACAACCCAGTTTCTTGACGGTTTCAACGGTGAGCTGTGTGCTGGTGGACGCTGTCAAACAACAGCAGAACTTTATTTTACAACAGACGTCCTAATCTGCTGCGAATTGCTGGCTTTAGCCGGTTTCCAACAACTCACTATAAGACTCACTGTTAATCGCGGTTCCCTTTCGTATGTGCTCTTCCAGTACGGGCCCAACTGCGTCCCAAAAAAAAATTGTTAATTTTCCCACCAATGTCAGAACCTTGAATTATTTTGGTATTTTGTGGTTCAAGGTGTTTCCTCTCCATACTCTGGGGTTTCGTTTCTGGCTCACAGTGGCAAACACATTTTTCATCACCGGTGACGATCTGTGTCAAAAATGAGACGCTTTCCTTGTTGAAACAGCCGAGTTAACATTGGCAGACGTCAACTCACTTTACCTTCAGTTCTCGTCTACAGCCGCGCAGGGTTAGCCGAGCGGTCTCAGGCCCTGCAGTCATGGACTGTGCGGCTGGTCCCGGCGGAGGTTCGAGTCCTCCCTCGGGCATGGGTATGTGTGTTTGTCCTTAGGATAATTTAGGTTAAGTAGTGTGTAAGCTTAGGGGCTGATGACCTTAGCAGTTAAGTCCCATAAGATTTCACACACATTTGAACATTTTTTTTTTCCTCTACACTGTCTTCGCATCCACCTCGCAAAAACTTTATGGAATTCATCGTACATGATGTGATAGGCATAGCTATGAGTGATATACAAACAAGACACGACCATTTTGATGACAACTCGGCTAAGGGCTGAAACCATCTCTTAAGCTTCCTGTATCTTTTAGACAGACTGTACTTGAGGTTGAAGGGGGGCCCTGCTCCTTCTTCATGTGTCACACTCGACCAATCACTTTCAGACATTTTGATCCACAAATAAACGCTATTACGTAACACGGCACAATCCTGTATCGTGTTGAAAGTCTGCGAGAATTTCATCCACTTTCACCTCGTCCGACCAAAGAAATCGAATCACTGTTTGTTGCTCCTCCCTTTCGCGAACCGTTAGCGGAGCAACTCCCCGCTACTGCCCGCATGTATTCTCATGTCACTGAGCTCTAAGTAAGATACTACTTTATAATCACATTTTTAATAGTAACAGCTTTCTTTAAATATTATGCAGTCTATTGCCACTAAATTTAAAATTTTATTTTATCTTACATAAAATTATCTTGAGCTCCGTTGCTGAGTGTTGCACTCGCTGCCTGGACTCCAACCAACAATGGCAGCACCTGTGGAAGACGTCTGGGTCGGTCGTCGAAAAATATTGTGCATGAAATGGAAACAACAACTCGTCAGCACGCCCTGAGGCTCACTGCACAATTGCGCTGAGAAAACCTGAGATCATAGATATTGAGGAAACAGAAAGAATGGAATATAGTGTGAAATGTTGATCTGGTGCCCTACGGCACCGACCGGCGGATGTACCCATCAAATCCATTTCAGGTCTTCCATCCAAGAACAATCTGTCCACATTCTGAGTCTATTTCTACTTCTACACTGTCCTAACATTGTGGCTAAGGGTTTGGAGAGCGTAAGCCAGCGCTAGTTACTGAACTTTGAGATTGAGTAAAGCTACAACTCCAATTTACTGTAAAGAATTCCAATGGCTGCGATTAGTACAAGAAGCCGTTGTCGAAACCTAAGTTTTGGGATTTCGTCTCAGGCTGGTCGTTGGCAGTTGTGGGAAGAGTACTTCTACTAATCGGAAACGCGATAGCTTTATAGTTTCAGCGGTGGCAAGTACGTGAACAGCGAACTTTGAGAATGATGGGTTCCATAGCCATTATCTGGTCCCTAAATACGACAGTTTCACTACAGGATCCTTCGTTAATTTAAATAACTATCGCTAACTCTTAATGCTGTTCACACATTCTAATACGGTATACGTTATCAAAGATGACGATCTAAAAAGTTCCTAACTCGTTTAAAACACCCAAACTGTATATTCATAGACATAAAGTCGAAAAAGGTCATTAATAAACAACGATTGTCTCTTGTCACAGCAACATTAATACCGAGGATATCGGTATCAAGTGACATTCCTTCTTTTTAATGTAATATCGTCTATTTTTGTAGCTAGTTAACGTAAATCTGAAAGAGGTGAATTCACTACATTTCTCTGTACGAAATTTGATTAGTAGTTTCAAGGAAATTATAATATTTGTATCCTAGGATCTCTCTGTTTTGAGTAATAAGCTTTTTTTCTGTCTGATGATAACGTTTGTTACTTAAAACCCAAATAAGGAAATAATTCGCATCGCATGAAGTGTGCAACATTCTATGTCTTCTTTACCCCTCACGCCTTATTTCGGTATTAAAGCACATACTTCCTCAGACAGAAAAAACTTTGATGTTCAGAACAATGAAATTTACGTTATAAATATTATAACTTCTCAGTAACGATTAATCGAAGCGAGCAACGCCATTGAATTTCTCTCTTTCAAATTTACGATATTAGCTGCAGAAATAATTTTCATTTCTTTAAAAAGAAAAAAATACGAAATTTATACATATGTATCTGGAAACAACATAGCTGTGACAAGAGGCTCTGCATCATTTAGTGATGATTTTCTCATAATTCATTTGCATGGGAACATGTTTCTTAGGGAACCGCGCGTGGTAGACGTGTGCTCTTGGGCGCCCTGCCACGGCTATAACTTAAACAAATTTACACTAAGGACAACACACACACCCATGCCCTAGGGAGGACTCGAAATTCTCGTCGGAGGTTCGAGTCCTCCCTTGGGCATGGGTGTGTGTGTGTTGTCCTTAGCGTAAGTTAGTTTACGTTAGATAAGTACTGTGTAAGCCTAGGGACCGACGACCTCAGCGGTTTGGTCCCATAGGAACTTACCACAAATTTCCAAAAAATGTTTCTCAGGGGAATGGCGGTGGAACAGGATACTTAATACTTAACAATTTTTGTAAAATAAAGGAGCACAAGAAGTTTTTCTTAATAGTATAAAAAATTACCCTTAGTATAACGTAACATATCTTGCTTGAAAATCAGCTAAAACTATGAGTTATGCATTTTTTTCGATTTTTCTGACAAGTACTTCTGTCCCACCTGCAGGGCAGAATGAGAGATAACAGTTCTTGGTGAAATTATTACATAAACGTTGAGTTTATTAGGAACATCATATTAAAACTAAGAAAAACGTATTTAATGAGCAATATAGTCTAAGGAACATGAACCCTCCAAACAATCATTAACAATAAGAAATATTCAATGTCATCTTGAAAAAAGTACACTTATGTTTAATACCAAGTTACTGTTGCTGTGGCTTTATTGAATCCCAACGCTCGTGCACCAGATTTATTTTTTGGCTTTCGAATAGACAACATAGAATGCGTAGTATTATCCTATAACCCAATCCTGCCCAGCTAGACGAGATTCTTTGTCAAATATCTGTGTAAGGCACTTCTTTCTGCTAATTGATAGGCTAATGAACTGACAATGAGATCTTTCATCGTTGGACTAAAAATTCTGCTCTCCATCGCCCTCAGATATGCTACTAGCTCGTCTTTTGTATGCGCTGAACACATTCTTAATTTCGTATCTGATTTGCTAATTCTATAGTTATAATTCGTCTTATCTTTACGAATGTGTCTGTCGAACTTTGATTTGTGCACGTTAAACTCATTAGATTTCCTTATACCCCCATTTCATAAGATAAAACACATGACACTACATTTCCATTGATTTAATATCCAGTTCTTGTCTATCAGAATTATTTGTTTTAAAATCTGCTTGCATCAAAAAAATAACGTGGCAGAACATGACACTATTCCGTTTTGTCCCGTCCCCTTCCGCCCCAAGGGCACATTACAGGCTAACAACTTTTATGGGACTTAAAATCTGATGCGGTTAAACATATTACGTAACTAACGTATAGCAAATTGAATGCATTTAACATAATATGTCCTTTAAAGGCACACAGTTAACGGTTTCTCTTGCGTTTTAATTCGCCAGAAGTCAATTGGAAAAGTGGTGCTGGAGGGAATTGGCACTATGAATCCTGCAAGACTGCCCATAAATCCAGAAAAGTACGAGGGGTGGAGATCTCTTCTGAACAGCATGTTGGAAGGCATCCCAGATATGCTCAATAATATTCATGTCTGGGGAGATTGGCGGCAGAAAAATTGTTTAAACTCAGATGCTGCTGGAGCCACTCTGCAGCAATTTTGGACGTGTGAGGTTCATATTGTCCTGCTGGAATTGCCTTAGTCCATCGGAATTCACAATGGACATGAATGGATGCAGGTGATCAGACAGGATGCTTATGTACGAGTCACCTGTCAGACTCGTATCTAGACGTATCAGGGGTACCATATCACTCCAACTGTACACGCCCCACGCCATCACAGAGCCTTCACCCTCTTGAACAGTTCCATGCTGACATACAGGTTCCATTGATTCATGAGGTTGTCCCCATACGTCCATCAGCTCGATACAATTTGAAATGAGACTCGTTCGACCAGGCAACAAGTTTCCAGTCATCAACAGTCTACTGTCGGTGTTGACGGGCCCAGGCGAGGCGTAAAGCTTTGTGTCGTGTTGTCATCAAGGGTACACGAGTGGGCCTTCGGCTCCGAAAGCCCACATTGATGAAGTTTCGTTGAATGGTTCGCACGCTGACACTTGCTAATGGCCCATCATTGAAATCTGCAGCAACTTGCAGGAGGGTTGCACTTCTGTCAAGTTGAACGATCCTCTTCTGGCGATGTTGATCCCATTCTTGCAGGATCTTCTCCCGGCCGCAGCGGTGTCGAAGATTTGGTGTTTTACCCGATTCCTGATAATCACGTTACACTCGTGAAATTATCGTACTGGAAAATTTCCACTTCATTGCTACCTCGTAGATGCTGTGTCCCATCGCTCGTGCGTCGACTGAAACACCACGTTCAAACTCACATAAATCTTGATATCCTGCCATTGTAGCGGCAGTAATCGATCTAACAACTGCGTCAGACATTTTTTGTCTTATATAGGCGTTGCCGACCGCAGCGCCGTATTTTGCCTGTTTACATATATCTGTGTTTGAATATGCATGGCTATACCATTTTCTCTAGCGCTTCGGTGTTGCTCCAGGATGTATTATGAACCATCTCTTTTCCTGGATGTGTAGAAATACATTTAGGCAGTGATTTCACCATTATGGCGAAAATTTTAATCAAATGGCAATCAGACTGAGATGATCGAGTTTAGTCAAACAATATACTCCACACGAGATCACTATGAAAACGTTAATAAATTTCATTATTAATTGTTAGCCAAGAATATTCATGTCACGCAGTAGCTTTCTGCTTATTGCTTTACCTGTATCTCAAACCAACAACGGATGAATACAATTTCCGCACGATCGGCGTCTGATTAATCGGAGAGGAGGTAGGTGAAATGAAAATAACAAATTTGTACTAGCACATCCTTTTTGTGTGTGTGAACATTCATCTACAAGAATTACTGTAGCCATAAAGTTAATCAGAATATCACGTAATAACAAGCGATACCTAATTATCCGCTCTGGTGAAAATGCCGTTAATTAAAGGTAACAATTATGGGAAACTGCGCAACAACCGCAATTAAAATTAAAATATTCTTTCTTTGAGAAGTAATGGTACTTGCGCGCTGATGAGCAGAATTAAATGCAGAGTAATTTATTATTGCTATTGTCAAATAACCGTTTCAACACAGAGGAACGGACCAGTAATTTAGAGTAGTTAAGTTATAAATGCACACAATTACAATTCATTTGACGCTTACTGGGCGATGGCGGAGCAACAGAGATACCATAAGACTGAAAATAGCTGCATGGAAGGACACGAAGGAATGATGTGACCTACACATTAAACACCTGTGCAGATATTTCCCTGTTAAACCGTCTCACAGAATAGAAAATATCAGTAAAAGCTACGCGAGTGGCATAACGCAAAAGTTCAGAATACAGTGACCTCAGAAAGTAAGTTATACATCTCGTCTCAAATTATGAACATTGCGCAACAAGGGTGACGGCATTGTCAGAAGAGAGTACATCTTCCTGGTTTCCTGCAGAGACAGTTTATCAGAGGCACATTTAGCAAGTGCATCATAGTATGGAAGTGAAATTGCACGGCAACTGGAATACAGGATAGTAAGTTTCTCGTAAGCAAAGTGTCCAAATTGCATACGTTTTCACCATCAAATTCTGGTGACACACGGACCAAATGCAGTGTCGTGTCCAGTCGTAGTGGAAATGGTGCAACAATTTGACCAAGGCTGGCTGATGCTGATCGGGAAATCCAAACCTTGCACCATGCGATTTCCATCTTTCCAGCAGCTGGAAAGAACATCTGGGATGAAAGATGTGGTGACTTCACACAGGTCCACAACAATTCTCAGACCGAAATGAAACCAAAAACACATTATTTTAATAAGCATAAAATTAATGATTCACGACTAATGTCCTCAGATGTATCATATTAGCAAAAGTACCTAAACACAAATAAATGGTCTTGATCGACGGTTGATATTGAATAACTGCCTCCTATAGTTCGCGCCAAATACACTAGCACTTTGGGTAAATACGTTCTCGTCGGATTTCAATCACTGTAGAGTACCAGTCTAAGTCCAGGCGGACCAAACCTCAGATGGCAATCCTTGAACATACCCACAAATGAAACTTCCTGGCAGTTTAAACTGTGTGCCGGACCGAGACTCAAACTCGGGACCTTTGCCTTTCGCGGGCAAGTGCTCTTCCATCTGAGTTACCCAAGCACGACTCACGACCCGTCCTCACAGCTTCAATTCTGCCAGTACCTCGTCTCCCACTTTCCAAACTTCACAGAAGCTCTTCTGCGAACCTTGCAGAACTAGCACTCCTGGAAGAAAGGATATTGCGGAGACATGGCTTAACCACAGCCTGGGGGATGTTTCCAGAATGAGACTTTCACTCTGCAGCGGAGTGTGCGCTTATATGAACACAACCACAAACGTCAACACAACCACAAATGTCGACAACAACCAGCATATACCAAGTACTGACGCCCAGAGCCCGTGGGAGGACAATGTCAGAGTGGTGGGGAGTCTGGTAGTGGCTGGAGAGTCTGTATCTTCCTGGTAGGTGCGGCGGCTGCAGCTGCTGGATGTCAGCCTAAGCAGCGCTCCAGCAGATGGGTATAGTCCGGTCTGCTTGCTGGCATATGAAAATGTTGAACGAAGTGCAGCCATGTTTGCTGCGCTTCTAGTGTCGGTAAGAGCACCGTGTGTAGGCAAATCGGGTGCTGTTCGCTTATGCGATCACCGCTGGATTTGCACAAGAAATCAAACCGGCGTTGGCATTACCAACCAGGAGTGTTTACGTGTCGTTTCCGAAGTAGCATTGCCTGCAGTGCTCATTGGATATGCCTGTGTTGCTCGTGGAGAAGCTGTCTCTCCAGATTCACCAAGAACGAGGACGTTCACAGAGCGGTTCTTGAATGGCTCCATGACCAAAGGGCAGACTTCCAGCGCCGAGCAACTGAACCATGGCAAAACGCTCCAACCTTTGTTGATAGAGACTTAGTGACTGTTGAAATATGGTGTCATGTAACTGCACAGATGTAGTGTGGCTTGACGTATCGTAATAATGTGTAACTTACTTTCTGACGTACCTTCGTATTCTTCAAACTGAAGAAACTGTAGGAATCAACATGGATTCCGGAAACAGCGATCGTGTGAGACCCAACTCGCTTTATTTGTTCATGAGACCCAGAAAATATTAGATACAGGCTCCAAGGTAGATGCTATTTTTCTTGACTTCCGGAAAGCGTTCGATACAGTTCCGCACTGTCGCCTGATAAACAAAGTAAGAGCCTACGGAATATCAGATCAGCTGTGTGGCTGGATTGAAGAGTTTTTAGCAAACAGAACACAGCATGTTGTTCTCAATGGAGAGACGTCTACAGACGTTAAAGTAACCTCTGGCGTGCCACAGTGGAGTGTTATGGGACCATTGATTTCACAATATATATAAATGACCTAGTAGATAGTGTCGGAAGTCCCATGCGCCTTTTCGCGGATGATGCTGTAGTATACAGAGAAGTTGAAGCACTAGAAAATTGTAGAGAAATCCAGGAAGATCTGCAGCGGATAGGCACTTGGTGCAGGGAGTGGCAACTGACCCTTAACATAGACAAATGTAATGTATTGCGAATACATAGAAAGAAGAATCCTTTATTGTATGATTATATGATAGTGGAACAAACACTGGTAGCAGTTACTTCTGTAAAATATCTGGGAGTATGCGTGCGGAACGATTTGAAGTGGAATGATCATATAAAATTAATTGTTGGTAAGGCGGGTACCAGGTTGAGATTCATTGGGAGAGTGCTTAGAAAATGTAGTCCATCAACAAAGGAGGTGGCTTACAAAACACTCGTTCGACCTATACTTGAGTATTGCTCATCAGTGTGGGATCCGTACCAGATCGGGTTGACGGAGGAGACAGAGAAGATCCAAAGAAGAGCGGCGCGTTTCGTCACAGGGTTATTTGGTAACCGTGATAGCGTTACGGAGATGTTTAACAAACTCAAGTGGCAGACTCTGCAAGAGAGGCGCTCTGCATCGCGGTGTAGCTTGCTCGCCAGGTTTCGAGAGGGTGCGTTTCTGGATGAGGTATCGAATATATTGCTTCCCCCTACTTATACCTCCCGAGGAGATCACGAATATAAAAGTAGAGAGATTAGAGCGCGCACGGAGGCTTTCAGACAGTCGTTCTTCCCGCGAACCATACGCGACTGGAACAGGAAAGGGAGGTAATGATAGTGGCACGTAAAGTGCCCTCCGCCACACACCGTTGGGTGGCTTGCGGAGTATAAATGTCGATGTAGATGAAGATACAGGCAGAGGAAGGGAGCATTACGAGGATAGTTCCTGTCATCAAAACATCACATAATACTGTCATAGACTCATTGGCGGTGTGTCCTCATGAATCATCCATCATGAAACAACAGTCTACCCCTACGTCTACATGATAGCTCTGCATTTCGCAAGTAAGTGCGCTAGCAAAGAGTCCATCGAACAATCTTTGATCTGTTTCTCAGTCATTCTTCCATTAAACAGCGCACAGGAAAAACGAGAACTTAGATCTTTTCGTGTGAGCTCTCATTTCTCCTTATGTGGTTGAGCACCAACAAAATATTTTCACACGCTGAGGAGAAAGTTGGTAACTAAAATTTCACAAGAATGTCCTGCCGCACCGAAATATCCCTTTGTTATCATGACTACCACCAAAATTCGTGTATCATATCAATAGCACTCTCTCTTGTATTTTTCGATAACACAAAACGAGCTGCCCATCCCTGAACTTTTTCAATAGCCTTCGTCAATCCTGTCTAATGCGGATCCCACATCTCACAGCACTACTCGAGAAGAAGGCAGACAAGTGTAGTGTAAGCAAACTCTTTAGGAGACCTGTTACATTTTCTAAGTGTTCTGCCAACAAATCGTAGGCTCTGGTTTGGTTTTCCCACAACACGATCTATGTGATCGTTCCAGTTTAAATTATTCTTAATTGTAATCAATAACTACTTAGTTCCGTTTTCAGCCTTTAGATTTGTGTGATTTATCACGTAACTGAAATTTAGCAGATTCCTTTTTGAGCTCATGTGAATGACTTCTCACTTTTCATTATTCAGAGTCAACTGCCACTTTCTGCACCATAGAGATATCTCGTCTACATCACTCTGCAATTCGTTTTGATAATCTGATTGCTTTACAAGTCGATAAATGACACCATTGTCTGAAAACACTCTAAGAGGGTTGCTCAGATTGTCTCCTACATTGTTTGTGTAACACTTTCTTGGGGAACGCCAATTGTTTTACTGGACGACTTTCCGTCAGTTGTTATGAACTGTGACCTTTCTGACAGGAAATCACGAATCCAGTCACACAGTTGAGACGATACTCCGTAAGCAACCAATTTAATTAGAGGTCGCTTGTGAAGAACTGTTGTCAAAGCCCTTCTGGAAATAGAAAAACATGGAATCAATCTGACATCCCCTCTCAATACCATTCACTATTTCGCGAGAGTAAAGAATCCGTGTTGACTATTTGTCAATAAATCGGTTTTTTTTCCGAGGTGATTCATAATGTTCGAGCACAGTATATGTTCCATTCCAAAACCCCACTGCAAATCGAGTTAGTGATACAAGTCCGTAATTCAGCGGATTACTGATATTCCTCTTCTTGGTTATTGGCGTGACATCTCCAACTTTCTAGTCTTTTGGTAGTGATTTTCCTACTATGTATATGATTACTAATTGTGGAACTATTGTATCAGCATTCTGTGGAAAGAGTCTGACTAACATACCGGTATAATCTGGACTGGAAGCCTTGCCTTTCTTAAGTTCTTTAGCTTTTCTAAGTTATTCATGCTGGCAATTGTTCTTGATTCGAATTCTGTAATATTTACTTAGTCTTCTTTTGTGAAAGAATTTCGGGAAACCGTGTTTAGTAACTCTGCTTTAGTGGCATTGTTATTAGTAATATCACCATTGGTATCGTGCTGTGAAGGTAGATTGCGTCTAGCCACGTGTGTACTTTACATACGGCCAGAATCTCTTTGAGTGTTCTGCCAGATTTCGAGACAGAGTTTTGTTGCGGAAACTATTAAAGTGTCTCGCCTCGAAGTTTGCGCTTAATTTCAAGCTTCTGTAAAACTCCGCTAATCTAGGGAATTTTACGTTCTTTTAAATTTTGTATGCTTTTTTCGTAGCTTCTGAAATGGTGTACTCACCTGCTTTGTTGTTCCATAGGTGATCGGACCATCTGTTATTAATTTATTGGTACACTCCTCTCAATGGCAGTCGATACTATTTCTTTGAATTTGAACCACTTCTGGTCTACGCTTACATAGTCAGACTGAAAGGAGGGGAAACGATCTCTTAGGAAGGTGTGAAACGAATTTTATTATTTTGAATAGATATATTTTAAGTTTATTTTTGGTGAGTTTGTTTTTTACGATATTCAGTTGAGCTACAACAACCTTGTGGTCACTAACCCCTGTATCTGCCGTGATGCTCCCTACCCGGTCAGGATTATTTATTGCTAAGAGGCCAAGTATGTTTTTGCAATCTTTTACATTTCGAGTTGGCTCCTGAACTTGTGGTTCAAAATAATTTTCCGAGAAGGCATTCAGTACCATTTCGGGCGACGTTTTATGCCACCATCGACTTTAAATATATATTTTCGCCAACATTCTAGAATTGACTGAGGTCATCACCTATTATGATTGTACGAGTGGGGTACCTATTCGAAATGTCTCAAGTTTTCTTTGAGTTGTTCAGCAACTGCATCACCTTAGATGGGGATTCGGTAAAAGGAATCGTTTGTTAATTTATTCTCGGTGTCAAGTATAACTTCTACAGAGACTAGCTCACAGAAACTATCCACTTCAATTTCACTACAAGTTAAACTACATCTGATAGTAATAAATATACCATCACCAACTGTATTTAATCTATCCTTCCCGGCGGTTAGGTCCTGTGTAAAAAATTTCAGCTGAACTTGTGTCTGGCTGTAGCCAACTTCCCATGCCTATCATGATTTGAGATGCAGTGCTTTCTATTAGTGCTTAGAGCTCTAGTTCTTTTCCAACACAGCTACGAGAGCTTACCACTACAATATTGATTGTTCCTTTGCCTGCTGTTTTCCTGAATTCGTGCTGCACCCTTTGAAACTGAAGTCTTTTCTGCACTTTCCCGAGACCCTCTAACTTAAAAGATCTCCCAATACCTTCCACACATCCCACGCTACCCTTATTACCATTAGTACCAACATTACCAAGCAGCTAGCTGCATCCTGTGCTCTTCATGGTATCTGGAAGCACCTGTTCAACATCTGGAACGACTCCTCCCGATATAAAGACAGATTGCACACTGGATTCTTTCCCCTCCTTCGCAGCCAGATCCCTAAGGATCCCCATTATGCGCCTAGACCTGGAGCCCCTAGATACTGGTAATCCCACCCTCTATGAATCCCCAACCTTGCAGCAGAGAGGATTCCTCTGGAGCACTGTGAGCGACTTTATCTAGATCGAGGACTTCGCCAGCGACAGACAGCACCAAAACATGAGATGAACTGGGCAGGCGCTCTGACTAACCCCTCCGAAAGTATTTCGCTGCTAGCCACATCTTGGAACACTCCTCAGTGGACCACAAGTGAGGGACCAACCTCAGTGCAGGCGATATCCATGGCAGCCACAGTAGTGGACCGAGCAGAAGACATATGGCTGGTGCTCAGATCGCATCATCCAGTTCCCCCACAGTGATACCCGTTAGCAACAGCGTCAGGCTGCGTGACCAAAGTCAACACCACCTAGAGCTGTGAGCGAAAGGTTTCTATTCATATTAGCCGCTGATTTGAAAGTCGTCACTCGACTGTGGGATCTAACTACTGCAAGCTGCTCTTGAAACAGCAGTTCATTCATTAC
This sequence comes from Schistocerca americana, assembly GCF_021461395.2. Lineage (NCBI taxonomy): Eukaryota > Metazoa > Arthropoda > Insecta > Orthoptera > Acrididae > Schistocerca > Schistocerca americana. The sequence goes on along the minus strand of NC_060126.1, from coordinate 272,860,389 downwards.
ACAGTTACTAAAGCGCGAAACCGTGCCTGGGTCCTATTCTATATCTTTTCGCAATTTTGCCATTCGTTCGGTACGCAAGCGCACCGAACGGTCTTGTTTTCGATGGAGAACCCCAACATTATTCTGTAAGCATTTCGGATGCGATGCCGAACGGTTCTAGCAAACCAAGACGCTATTGTCAGTTCTCCTCGCGGCAACCAATCAAAAGCAATCTGCCTCGGATCCGCATATGCACACTGCACTGCCATAGCAGCACAAACATGAAGCGGCTAGCAGCCGACATAGGCACGCCACTCTTCACAGTACCGAAAAGTGTGGTTAGAGTACGTAATACTGTTAAATTTTCGCTGACCACTTGCTTCCATGAATCCATGATAGCGATAGGAAAGTGACTGTGTTCTGGAAACTGTCATAAATGTCACATTATGTCATTTTATTCTCATTCAAATCGCCCTCCTGTTTTGGATTTTACGTTTCGGAATTTGAGTTAGAAATAGAGTTCAGTATCACATTGTACAAATACGTCTACAGAGTATTCGTCATTTCGTTCTGTTTTTTGTCATTCCTTAGTTGCTTCGGAATTCATGGAGGTACGTTCCGTCTCGCAACTAACTGAAAGCAGTTTGTTTATTCTCACACGCGTTTCGGTTATTTTTATTTGTGAAGATGCTTCACAGTACCGAAAAGTGTGGTTAGAGTACGTAATACTGTTAAAATTTCGCTGACCACTTGCTTCCATGAATCCATGATAGCGGTAGGAAATTGACTGTGTTCTGGAAACTGTCATGCATCAGTCCCCTAGAACTTAGAACTACTTAAACCTAACTAACCTAAGGACATCACACACATCCATGCCCGAGGCAGGATTCGAACCTGCGACCGTAGCAGAGAATGTGGTTGTAACTTGCTTCTAGAGATCCATATGATGAAGTAATCTATCTCCCTATATGATAAATCAACGATTAAGTTCTTAAAAACAAAATTAAGAAAACGCCATTTCGAGAGCGTGTGGCGAGTGCAGTTACAGAAGTTCGTTGTAGTTTATAACATGCGTCAGATGAATCAAAACGTTTCATATGTGGTGGTATAGTCTGAAAATATCGTGGCGGGAATCTTTCATCTTCTGTCTACTGTTGTTAACGATTCGATTGCAGATCAATACTTGTGACAAGCTAGAGTATAAAGACGATTGCTGCTAGTTTCATCCGAAGTAATTTAAGTTGCGCTTTTAGATTCTTGTCTGACCACACATTCGGAAATCGCCACGTATTCAGAAACAATGGTGAATTAATTGTGACAAGAAAAAATATGAATGTCACTGTCAGTAGTTTCACACACAGCAATTTCATCTTTTATTTCTTAAACCAATGGAAGTCGCGAAACCGAAGATACTCAATACTGAGAAATTGCGCTCTTATGTGAAAACAACAACGAATATTTCAGAAATATACTTAACTTTAACGATTAACGAAGTATCAGAACGTGTTACAAACATGAGAAAGAAAAAAAATATTTTTGTACCCCTTTCTTACTGGAATTCATTGCCTTACCCGCTTGGCTTCTACAACTAGCGCGCCCTGCTCGCTTTATTTCACATAATTCTAGTCGAGAGAGAGGCAGCCTGACTTCGTTGCGGAATGATGCGGGCGTAAGCCGTAAAAGCATGAAAGTTTGGATGGTTTCCACTATCAGGTTTCACAAAATTCCTTCCCACTGTTACTTAAAAGTTTTAAATGCTTTTCGATGCCTAATAAGTAAACCATCTGCGGAAAAAGTACACGAAGTCAATAGTAATTTCAGCTAACACTCATATGATATACGTAAGAATAGTCGACCTTTTGAAACTTAATGATTTTTTAAATTCTTATTTACGCAAAAATAATAGGTACTTTTGAGAATATTGACGAAAACTGTTTTTTATGTTATAATCATTCAGACTAACAGCAGTATAAACCACATTTCTAACAAAGGAAAACAGTCTATTTTGAACTCACTTTCCACCTGGATGCATCCTGGTGATTCTTCCGTAACACATTTACTAAATCCGAAGCTAAAACCGCTCAATATGTCTAAAATAACAAATTCTAGATGTAATTAAATCACACTGAACCGAAGGAGTGGGTCGTACCGAAACCTAAAACCACTTGGTACACTTGTCTAAAAATCGGCATGAGGACCGGTTGGTAACAGGTCTCAGAAGCAACTTCGGATAAAGAACCAAAAAAGACGTCACTACCGAGATTAACCTACTGCACCGATCGGTCCCACACAAACACGCACGAAATAAAGGAAATGTAAAGTAAGAGAATCTATGTCAACTCACAGTACTTTGTAGTTTTCTAATTAGTTCTTGGTTCTTTGAGGAAAAGGTTCCGGTGTAATGTTCACATACCGATGTGAAATTTGAACAATTGTTCTGAATGTAGAATATTGTACGAGTTATATAAGTATTAAAATTATTTCAACAGTTTGTCTGCTCCGATATTTTTATTATTTGGCAGCCGACTTGAAAATTTCTCATTTTTGCTCAAAACTTCGGATTCGGTCATTTCCAAATCAAGGTTTTCCTATCTCAGATTGACGCCTTTTGCCTCATCAACACTGAAGTTTGTTACATTGTTATAAAAGTAGTCTTCATAAGAGCATTATTAAAAAAGTACTCTGCATAAGCACATTCTCTGAATCGCGTCATGAAACCTATCTACAAAACACTTTCCCGCAAAAGATCCGGAGTTCGAGTCTCGGTCCAGCTCACGATTTTAAACAGTCAGAAGCTTCTACACTCCTCTACAGAGTGAAAATTCCATTATGGGAACATGCCTCAGATGTGTCTAATCCACGTCTGTGCAAAATTCTTGCGTACAGAAGTGTGGAAGGTACTAGATTTGGAGGGTAGTAGATTAGGTACTGGCAAAAGTGAAGCTGTGAGGACGGGTCGTGAGTCATGCTTCAGTAGATCAGTTGGCAGACCACTTTCCCACCAAAAATAAAAGTTGCGAATTCGAGTTTAGGTCCGGCACACGGTTTTAATCTGCCAGGAAGCTTCATTTTCATAGATTTTAAAAACTGACAATCACACATACTCAGGATTAGGTTTATGGGTTGCATCTCAGTTTTAATAATCCAGCAGTTGGCTACTCTGCAGGGTACGTGTCTCACCCTTTGATGCCGTAGTTGGTTGTTGCCCTCGTGTAATGGCTGCGCATTGCGGCAACAAATGTTTTTCGTTACTTTCATATAAAATTTTATGTTGCGGAAATAAGTTATAACTCAGGCAATAATGGGCTAATGAATTTCAATTTTATTCCATTGTGTACTCTGATGTATTGGCAGTGTTGTGGTATATTAACTCATCGACATTCCTACAAAGCGTTTCCATGTGCAGACAAAAGCTACAGTCTTGTAGTACGGGGCAAGTTTACTCTTCGCAGATAAGGTAAAATTTCGCAGTTCGTAATTTTACTCCATCCGTCATAATTATCAGGTTTTTCCTTGATATGGAGCTATAAATGTTTATGAACGTTACAAGTGGATGTTGTAAATAGATATTAGTCTTCAAAAAGCCATTTTTTCAATTTTAGAGTCTGCAAGAGGAAAAGCTAACGGAAGCCATGCACTCCAGAAATGCTGGAAGCTGCAAAAGAGGGCTTCAAAAATGTGAAGTCTAAACGACAAGTAGCGAGGTAGCTCGGAATAAGTGAAGCTTCCCTCAGAAATCGCCTTAAAGAGGGAAGAGGCCCTTTCAAGTGTACTTCTATCTCTTTTGGAGACCGTTGCCTACGTAAAGATAAGTTTTTTAGGGTTTTGAGGTAAACAAACTGGGAAGATTCGGAAGAACTGTTAATAACGAGCAGGAAATGAACTCGCCGAACAGATGTTATTATGGTATGTCATTGAAATATTTGGAAAGATTAGTTCATGACCACTCTGAGACGAATAATATAAAAACAAAATTCGACAAGAACACTAAGTTGGCTGGAAAGGACTTGCCTTATTGTTTCATGCAGTGACGAAACCTTAGCCTTCGTAAACCAAAGAAAACTAGTCTTAGACGTGTGATGGGGTTCAACAAAGAGCAGTCGAGCATCTTCTTTGATAATATTTCGTCGCTAATGGAGAGATATAAATTTGAATTTCATCGCATATTTGACATGGATGAGTCGGGGATTACAACTGTTCCTAACAAAGTTCCGAAAGTTATTGCAACATGCGGCGGGAAGCACATAGGCAAAATTGCATATGGAAAAAGAGGTCAGCTACTAACGTTTGGATGTTGTATGGGAGCTGGGGGGAGTTACATCCCTACAGGAATACTATTTCTTCTGGAAAGGATGAAGCAGAGCTTGAAGAATGGTGCCCCTCCTGGATCACTAATGATGTGTTCGGACACTCGGTACATCAACTCAGATCTGTATCTCACATGGCTACAACATTTTGAGAAACAAACACAGCCAGCAGAAGAAAACCAGGTGTTGTTAATTTTGGACAACCACCCTTCACATTTGAGTCTGAATACCACCCTTTATTTCATGGACCTTGACATTCATGCTTTTACCATTCCTGCACACAGCAGCCACAAATTGCAACCATTGGATTGCTGCTTTTTCAAGCATCTGAAGAACTTTCATTCAAAAGAATGCGACCAGTGGCTCATTAACCACCCTAGATATGTAATTACGCGAGAATTAAATACTCAATTGTTTCTAAACGCTTATCAAAGGAGGCCACAATGACGAATGAACAAAGCCGTCCAAGATATGTGGCATTTATCCAATCGATCGTCACATATTCACCGAGGAATATTTTCTGCCTGTTACAGACCACAGTGACAAATTTAATGATCTTTGCAAAGCCAAAGTTCACAGACATCTACAAATGAACCACAACCAGGAACAAGTACCTAAGTTTGTCCAAAAGAAACAATTTCTTTGCCAAGAAGAAAAGATCGCCGAAAGAGACAGAAGAAAGGGAAGGAGTCAGAAACAGTATCCGGGGCCCCATTCAAGAGGCAACAGGTTACAGTACGCTTGTTCGCCCACTGCTTGAATACTGCTCAGCAGTGTGGGATCCGTACCAGATAGGGTTGATAGAAGAGATAGAGAAGATCCAACGGAGAGCAGCGCGCTTCGTTACAGGATTATTTAGTAATTGCGAAAGCGTTATGGAGATGATAGATAAACTCCAGTGGAAGACTCTGCAGGAGAGACGCTCAGTAGCTCGGTATGGGCTTTTGTTAAAGTTTCGAGAACATACCTTCACCGAAGAATCAAGCAGTATATTGCTCCCTCCTACGTATATCTCGCGAAGAGACCATGAGAATAAAATCAGAGAGATTAGAGCCCACACAGAAGCATACCGACAATCCTCCTTTCCACGAACAATACGAGACTGGAATGGAAGGGAGAACCGATAGAGGTACTCAGGGTACCCTCCACCACACGCCGTTAGGTGGCTTGCGGAGTATGGATGTAGATGTAGATGTAGAATCGACAGAAAAGAAACCAAAGAGGAAACAGTTTGATTCAAACCAAACAAACAAAAAGAAAGCAAAACAAAACTGAAATAAGTCGACGAAAAATCCGCAAACTTTTCGCTGCCCAGACTTTACTTAAAAGTACAATCCACCAACAGAAGACTGGCTTCAATGTCTCAATTGCGTTGGGGTGGTAGCATGAGTCCTGCTCTTGTTATGAAGAGTCTGGAACTTTGTGACTACTGTTAAACAGGTTTTTTCCGATTAAAATAGTATTGTGGGTTTTTGTTTACAGGATCCAGGGATTGTACATTACCTCAAATCTGGTATCAACAGTAACTGTTATATGCTGAGAAAAAAGGTATATTACGTGTATGGGCGCTACAAATTAAATAAAGAAGATGAACTCAATGGCGCATATGTTTTTCTCATTTAATTGTAATGTGCAAATTTACCCCACTAGAAACGCTCCCTTACCCCACAGTCGGGTAAGACTGTGCGTTTGCATTACGTTTCTTACTAATTACGAATTATAATTGAAATTGTACATATGACTTTCGGACTCTTTTATATACTAGGCAAAATTCAGATGAAATGGCAGTTAAAATATAATAGTAATTTGTGAAGTTCCCTTCAACATATCGCTAATTAAACCTTAAGCGCGGTGTTGCCCCAGTTTATCAGTTACTCACATATATGGTATGTTTTATAGCACCCATTTGCTAAGCGAACCACAAAATGTAACCATCCGACGTTATTAGTCCTGTCGCGAGCAGCTACTGTTGCATAATTATACACGTCGCTACCACTGAAGGCGCGACGACTATGCTCGGATTTATACGAAGGTAGAAACTTTAACAGTGGCAGCTATTTAATTACAATTTATACAAAATAGATACATATTAGTTACAACTTATGTCAGATAGGTGTGTACAGGGTATTTCAAAATTTTGCTGTACAGGCCGCTGTTGATGATGATGTTCGGTTTTGTGGGGCGCTCAAATGCGCGGTCATCAGCACCCTACAAAGTCCCAATTTTTGCACAGTCCAATTTTTTTTACACAGTCCAGTCTAGCCACTGTCACGTATGATGATGATGATAATGATGATGATAACACAAATACCCAGTCCCCGGACAGGCCGCTATCAGCGAAGTGAAAGTAACAGGATAACTATAGCAGCGGCTGTTGTGGAGCGGTCTAGTGGCCGTCGAGTCTCTAAAACAGGTCTGAAATGAACGCTTACTTCACCATATGAATCAAGTTGATGTCACAGACGCTGAAGTGCATATGTTGCATGCTACAGCACATCGTAGCCCCTTCGACCGAACAAATCAGTCACAACTTGCGTCATGTGCAGCAGAGCATTGTCCTGTAAGATGGTTTGAGCGTCCTGCATGAACGTCGCCGCTTCTTTCTCTAAGCTGTTCATTATTAGAACACATCCTGCTACAAGCTTAGAGAAAGAAACTGCGTCATTCCCTGCAGAATCCGCACTCTTTTTGCTGGACAATGCTCGGGTGCACGTGGCGCAAGTTTTGATTGATTTGTACGATCGGAACACCACAATCCTAAAGCATGAGCCATTGTGACTTCATCTTGATTCCTAAGGTGAAGATCCCGCGTCCGGCCATCCTGATGTAGGTTTTCCGTGATTTCCCTAAATCGCTCCAGGCAAATGCCGGGATGGTTCCTTTGAAAGGGCACGGCCGACTTCCTTCCCCGTCCTTCCCTAAACCGATAAGACCGATGACCTGGCAGTTTGGTCTCTTCCCCCAAAACAACCCAACCCTAAGGTGAAGAAAGCGCTACACAGCATACACTTCAGAACTGTTACAGAGACTTGTCCTTTGTTCCTTCGGACATGCATGCATATCCGAAGGAACATTGCATCGTAAATTCCAATAAAAAAGGCACTGAAATATCGTGCAAGTTACTTCCAAGTAAAGTGCCTGCCTCCCATGTACGAAAATATACTTAATGGATGTAAGAGTACAGGTTGGTGACATATGGAAGTTTTGCTCTAGTCGTGACTCGTGCTCGGATAGCCTAATGGTAAGGCGACCGGTCTCGAAAACCGAGAAATCCGTGTACAAGTCCTGTTCCAGCACAGATTTTCATCCGTGTCATTCCATTGTGCAGATGGTGGTCGTCCGTATTCGCAACTGCGAATACATTTCATGTATTTGCGATATTGAGACGTGCGTTATCATGAAGCACCAAGGAACTTGATGCGCCATTCCACAAGGGTGTTTCTGGACAGACATGCTGCCCAAAAACATTTTGAATTCTCCGATGGATGTATACCGGTGTTTGTACTTCGGCAGCCAAGAAAAGAATAACATCGTGTTGGTCTTGTTTGGACGCATGTAGTAATAGCGTCAGCATATCTCACGTTTTCGGACTTCTGGCGAGCACGCCGGAAAGAAACCGAAGCCACACAAATGCCGATGCTTACATATCGGCATCGGAGTCCCGCTACGTTGGATATACGCTGTAGCAACACACTCAAACGGGAAACTTTTTGATCATCCCTTATATTTTTACGGTATTCTAGAGTGTGTATTAGATGGTTACTAGGTCTGGTTACCATTTTAGTTGGCAGTAGGGGGTCAGCCCAAGATCTTTTATTGTATTAGTTTGTAAGGTGGCTATAATTTCGCACCTTACAAGAGCTGATCCACATACTTTGCCGTGATCTACAAACACAATTAGGTATCATTTGATAGGTTGTACATAGTACATATGAATATATAAAGGAGACTGACATTGTCACGTACGCCTTGTAAATAACTGTTAACGCTTATTGCATGAAAGGTGACGGAGTGTCTCTATTACCAGAACGGCGTAATTAATGATTGCCTATACTAGTAGAGGCTTGAACGACGGTGGAAATGAAACGGCAGGCGGAATTCAAGCCCTGGATGGAAGGCCCCACACAGGTGTGTTGGTCCTGCTTAAACAGAGGAAGTAGCAAGACGGACGTTGGGACACCTGAGCGCAGGGGCTCAGGTGTCGCGACCGGCCGGTTCCGTAGCCAGACGGGAAGGATTATTCTTTAGAAACTACGAAAATCTTGGACGCAGCAGAGAGTAACGATGAAGCGTCACCTTGGAAATCATGCAGGAGGGGTTATTTCCGCGAATTTTACTGAGAAGCGTACCATTGTACGAGTATAGGCTTCTCCTCGCAAACTTTCCGCGCTGGACGACAAAAGACTAAAATATGGTTGGCAGGCGTTCGGAACAATCTGTAGAGAGGGAGAATATTCCATGGTTTCGGGAATATGATTCGTTTTCGGAATTGCGATTGTGGGGAGCCGAACCTTGCTGGGACGCCAGCGGTGGAGAGACGAGGTCTTCCGTTGTGAGCGCCCGTGTGTGACGGTCGCTCGATATCACCTTTGTTGGTACAGACGGACTTGCTGTCTTTGCTCTCAGGAGAGTTTATAGTTAGAACGGTTAGGAACTGTACTGTTGCTAACCTGTACGATTCTGGACTTCACCTCCGGGTAGGAAGTCGTCGTTGAGTACACAGCATTCAGCAATTGAGAGCCCTATATTTATGTTGAGACGTTATCTGAACTCGGTCCTTGTGGCTTGGAGTTTGCGTTTCTCGTGTGTAGAACGCAGAGAGGAGAAGACAATATTAGAGTATATTAGTCAGAAAACCGCCTTCTGCCGTCCTACTGTATGAAAGAGTTTATTTGTGACTGGAGTTCTTCCATCGTCGCAGACGAGTACGAGAACCATCACTTCGACGCACCGGACGCAGTACATACAGTGATATCGCAAATTGCTTCGGCTTATTAGGGCTATAAAAGCTAAACAGCTGTGATCATGTTAGTTTATTTCCACTGAGGTTCAACACCACCGTAGATCATCTTTGAAACTAGTGTCTTCTAGTGTTCGGTACGTAGATGTTGTCAGTCATTTCGCGTTATTGATATTAGACCGCGCAGTCATAATAAGGGGCAGAGTTGGGCAACTGATTAGTATTTTTACTTAGGAAATGTAAACTTTGTAATATAAAGTTACACTACTGGTCATTAAAATTGGTACACCAAGAAGAAATGCAGATGATAAACGGGTATTCATTTGACAAATATATTATACTAGAACTGACATGTGATTACATTTTCACGCAATTTGGGTGCATAGATACTGAGAAATCAGTACCCAGAACAACCACCTCTGGCCGTAATAACGACCCTGAAACGCCTGGGCATTGAGACAAACAGAGCCTGGATGGCGTGTACAGGTACAGCTGCCCATGCAGCTTCAACACGATACCACAGCGCATACAGAGTAGTGACTGGCGTATTGTGACGAGCCAGTTGCTCGGCCACCATTGACCAGACGTTTTCAATTGGTGAGAGATCTGGAGAATGTGCTGGCCAGGGCAGCAGTCGAACATTTTCTGTATCCAGAAAGGCCCGTACAGACCCTGCAACATGCGGTCGTGCATTATCCTGCTGAAATGTAGGGTTTCGCAGGGATCGAATGATGGGTACAGACACGGGTCGTAACACATCTGAAATGTAGCGTCCACTGTTCCACTGTGCGAAGAAGAGGTGACCGAGACGTGTAACCAATGGCACCCCGTACCATCACGCCGGGTGATACGCCAGGAAGACGATGACGAATACACGCTTCGAATGTGCGTTCACCGCGATGTCGCCAAACACGGATGCGACTATCATGATGCTGAAAATAGACCCTGGATTCATTCGAAACAATGACTTTTGCCATTCGTGCATCCAGGTTCGTCGTTGAGTACACCATCGCAGGCGCTCCTGTCTGTAATGCAGCGTCAAGGGTAACCGCAGCCATGGTCTCCGAGCTGATAGTCCGTACTGCTGCAAACGTCGTCGAACTGTTCGTGACGATGGTTGTCGTCTTGCAAACGTCCCCACCACTGACTCACGGATCGAGACGTGGCTGCACAATCCGTTACAGCCATGGGGATAAGATGCCTGTCATCTCGAATGCTAGTGATACGAAGCCGTTGGGATCCAGCACGGCGGTCCGTATTGCCCTCCTGGACCCACCGGTTCCATATTCTGTTAACAGTCATTGGATCTCGAACAACGCGAGCAGCAATGTCGCGATACGATGAACCGCAATCGCGATAGGCTACAATCCGACCTTTATCAAAGTCGGAAACATGATGGTACGCATTTCTCCTCCTTACACGAGGAATCACAATAACGTTTCACCAAGCAACGCCGGTCAACTGGTGTTTCTGTATGAGAAATCGGTTGGAAACTTTCCTCATGTCAGCGCGTTGGCTGTCGCCATCGGCGCCAACCATGTGTGAATGCTCTGGAAACCTAATCATTTGCATATCACAGCAACCTCTTCCTGTCGGTTAAGTTTCGCGTCTGTAGCACGTCATCTTCGTGGTGTAGCAATTTTAATGGTCAGTAGTGAATTTTTAATCTACAATAAATATATAAGGTGGAAGAACGTTTATCATTTAGTAGGATTAGTTGCCTTCATCATTCAGTTATGTTTAGATTGTAATTTATAGAATTAAGATGGTTCAATTGGCTCTGAGCACTATGGGACTTACCTTATGAGATCATCAGTCCCCTATAACTCAGAAATATTTAAACCTAACTAACCTAAGGACATCACACACATCCATGCCCGAGGTAGGATTTTAACCTGTGACCGTATCTTTCACGCGGTTTCGGGCTGAAGCGCCTAGAACTACTCGGCCACAGTGGCCCGCTATAGAATTAAGAGATCCTAATATCTGCTCCAGGGGCTAGTCAGACAGCGCCAATGATTCAAATGGCTATGAGCACTATGGGACTTAACATCTGAGGTCATCAGTCCCCTAGAACTTAGAGCTACGTAAACCTAACTAACCTAAGGACATCACAGACATCCATGCCCGCGGCAGGATTCGAACCTGCGACCGTAGCGGTCGCGCGGTTCCAGACTGAAGCGCCTAGAACCACTCGGTCACACCGGCCAGCAGACAGGGCCAAATCTTCATTTTAGCGTTTATTATTTTCCGTTGCGCACATTCATTTTTCACCCGCCTGGAGAAGCATCTTGGAAGTTAACTGTACTGGGCGGTTGTAGATGATGTAGTACAACTCGTGACTCCCAAAGTTAAGGGTGTATCGCCCTGCATTTTGTTGGGGTTTATCTTCAGCGGCTGCTGGGTACACCAATGGGAAAACTGTTTGAGATGGAGCTGGAGGTATCGCTGATACTGGCAGCTACCTGGGCTAGGGGGGCTGGCTGCCGTGTGCTCGGGCCGAGGCGCCTTGTGGAGGTCAGCGCCGCTGCTATCGCCGGGCCGCGCGCTGTTGAGTGTGCAGCCGGCCCGTCACGCGACACGGCCACAGCTCTGTCAACAGGTTCCTCCTGATTACAGGCGGTGCCCGAGTGTCGCGTCACGCCACAGCTTATCTCCAGAGATTGGTAGCAGAAAAATATTTTAGACTGTGTGCGCAGACAGAATTACAAGCTTCAGTCACATTAATGTGACCACCGCCTATGTTCGACGTCTGCGTGTAATAACCATTCACGGACGGCAGATGGCAGCACTAGCAGTAGAGGATACATAAAGCGTGTCGGGGGAAGGTGGAAAAGAGTGCAGTCATCGTCGTAATGGGAAACGGAGCGATGTATCTGACGTTCAAACGGGCATGAACATTGGCTTTCGGGCCAAGGATGGAATAATTTCCGAAACAGCTAAGTCTGCAAACTGTTTTGGTGCCGCCATGGTTAAACTATACCATACATGGCAAAATGGCGCTTTCCAAAATGGGTGCCGATGCAGCTGTGGTGCACTGTTGATGACAGGGGTGAACGACGGCTGTGTACGGGCGAAGAGAAGTGCAGCCGTTGAGCAACTGGCCATCCAAATTAATCCAGAGGCTACCAACACTCCCTCCTCAACGACCGTTCAGGGAACATTGCTGCGTACGGGCCTCCATGTCAGGCGCCTTGTTCGTGGATGCATGCTGGCGACAAAAACTGGAATTTGGACGCGAATGCCGCAACTGGACCTCTGCTAAGTGACTACAGCTAGCATTTTCAGGCGAATCTCGTTTTGTGCACCTTCGGAAACGTTGCCATTGGCGTGTAAGGCGTGACGTGTCTGAGAGCAACAATCTTCGGGATGGTCCAACCCGGCGGAGGGAGCATTATGGGCTGGGGGATACTTTGGTTGCATTCCCTGCGTGATCTCTTCATTTTAGAAGGAACACTGTATAAACACAAGTATGCATTTATCCTTGAAGACCATGACAACCCGAGCACGCTGTTTTTCCCTGGAACGACGGCATATACCAATAGGATTATGTAGCGTGTCATACGGTTCAGAGTGTACATACATGAGTTTACCGAATCCCCCTCGTCACAAAACGGGGCCACATCGATAGGGCTGTCCGCAGCTCGTGGTCTCGCGGTCGCGTTCTCGCTTCCCGAGCACGGGGTCCCTGGTTCGATTCCCGGCGGGATCAGGGATTTTCACCTACCTCGAGATGACTGGGTGTTGGTGTTGTCCTCATCATTTCATCATCATCATGAAAGTGGCGAGATTAGGCTGAGCAAAGGTTGGGAATTTGTACGGGCGCTGATAACCGCGCAGTTGAGCGCCCCACAAACCAAACATCATCATCGACCGAGCTTTTTGCACCATGGGTCCTCAACCGAGAAACCTAGAGCAGCTGGCCACGGTACTGTAGTCAATATGGCTCCGCATCCTTCTCGGTGGCATCTCGTGGTCGTGCGGTAGCGTTCTCGCTTCTCACGCCCGGGTATCCGGGTTCGATTCCCGGCGGGGTCAGGGATTTTCTCTGCCTCGTGATGGCTGGGTGTTGTGTGCTGTCCTTAGGTTAGTTAGGTTTAAGTAGTTCTAAGTTCTGGGGGACTGATGACCATGAATGTTAAGTCCCATAGTGCTCAGAGCCAACCCTCTCGGTGCCTTTCAGGACGTTGTTGACTCTCCTCCTGCAAATGTTGCAGCAGTCTGTGCTTCAAAAAGTTGCGATAACGATTCCTTTGAGAGGCGATCACGTTAATGTGACTAGACGGTGTAAAAACAGCAAGGATGGGTCTTGAACGTCACGACGACGTCATCGTTGGGGTAAAAGGGCATGTTCGGATTGGACAAGCATGGAATGGAATGGCTCTGAGCACTATGGGACTTAACGTCTGAGGTCATCAGTCCCCTAGAACTTAGAACTACTTAAACAACATTGGCACGAATAATAGTTTATATAAATTTATAATGGTTCAAATGGCTCTGAGCACTATAGGTCTTAATATCTGAGGTCATCAATCCACTAGACTTAGAACTACTTAAAACTAACTAACCTAAGGACATCACACATATCCATGCCCGAGGCAGGATTCGAACGTGCGACCGTAGCAGTCGCGCGGTTCCGGACTGAAGCGCCTAGAACCGCTCGGCCACCGTGGCCGGCGGACAAGCATGGAGAATCAGTGTCCTCCTCCAATGGTTTAAGAAATACACGGGAAACCAACATATGGGTGACCGGTGTCCTCACAACAGCGAATCCATAGCCTTAAACACTACGCCGACTTACCCTATTGACAGATTTATAAAATTCACTGTATAACAAAAATGTATGGCCAAATTTTCAGGACGCATTTTTCATACAAAGAGGAAGAAAATACGTGATATGGACCTCGCTCTATTTCTGTGTTCGTTCAAAAATGGCTCTAAGCATTATGGGAGTTAACAGCTGAGGTCATCAGTCCCCTAAACTTAGAACTACTTAAACCTAACTAACCTAAGGACATCACACACATCCATGCCCGAGGCAGAATTCGAACCTGCGACCGTAGCAGCCGCGTGGTTCCAGACGGACGTGCCTAGAACCGCTCTGCTACCGCGGCCGGCTCTGTGTTCGTCCTCAATTCTCAAACTCCCCAAGGCATTAATCATCAACTTTGAAACGAAGCCCTCATCCGTGAACAGCAGATCTGCGCAAAAGTGAGGAATGATACATTATGGAATGAACCATTCGCAGACGTATACTAGTGCAGGAAAATCACGTGCTGATAGTGAGTGAATACAGCAGGTTCTCATGTAACACTGTCCAGACAGTTTGTTCAACGTTACGTGTTGCAGCTAATTGTTTTAATATTTCGATAGGGTACCGACGTCAGCCGTAATCGAGCCTGAAATAATTCAGTGGCGGAAGTTGAAAGCTTGCTACTGACCGGGACTCGAACCTGGTTTCCCTCTTTACGTGAGCGGGCGCCACAACAGCTTCCGCCTATCCGAGCACGCTCTCCGTTCGAGACAAATTCTCATCCTATAAACACACACCGACGCTCCTTGGTAGCGTGCTGTAAGTTGAGGTTTTGGGTAGGACGGGGAAAGTCCTCGGATAGCCAAAGCCGTTTAGGTGACCGGTCGTACAAAGCGGGAAATTCGGGTTCGAGTCCCGGTCCGCCCCATATTTTCAAGTTTCGTCCTCGAATTATTTATGTGCCCATTCTGTTCTGTCCGACACGTAATGAAATGTATACGTGTGGCACCTGTCGGATGACGCACATATACATTACAATTGTGTTAACAGTAAACTAGGGTTGGCGTCAACTGCAGACATCCTCGTCCTTGTATTGCTTCCCCCGTCGCGAGTAGTAGATTTAAACGTCTCATGCTCCCTGAGATGACGATAAATTCCTCCTGCGAGGTAATGTCACTGTGATAGTCCACCCGATACAAACGTTGAAGGCCGTGGCCACTACTAGCTGCCAATCTCTACAGCAAGTGATCATTTGCCAGGTCAGTATTTGAGTCCACTTCTATTGCACCAGTGGCAGCTGCTGGGTAAGAGCACGAGAGAACGTGAACACCCTAACTTTCGACACCTTGTGGTTTTATTGGTTATTTTTCTCTGAATGCTGTTAAACGTAACATAGATGCTTGCAGTCTGCTCAAGAGCCGGCCGCTGGTGGGGGTTGGGTTGGGTTGGAATGCTTGGGGAAGGAGACCAGACAGCGAGGTCATCGGTCTCATCGGATTAGGGAAGGATGGGGAAGGAAGTCGGCCGTGCCCTTTCAAAGGAACCATCCCGGCATTTGCCTGGAGCGATTTAGGGAAATCACAGAAAACCTAAATCAGGATGGCCGGACGCGGGATTGAACCGTCGTCCTCCCGAATGCGAGTCCAGTGTCTAACGACTGCGCTACCTCGCTCGGTCCGGCCGCTGGTGGCCAAGCGGTTCTAGGCGCTTCAGTCTGGAACCGCGCGACCGCTACGGTCGCAGGTTTGAATCCTGCCTCGGGCATGGATGTGTGTGATGTCTTTAGATTAGTTAGGTTTAAGTAGTTCTAACTTCTAGGGGACTGATGACCTCAGAAGTTAAGTCCCATACTGTTCAGAGCCATTTGAACCATTTTTTTCTGCCCAAGATACGGCGCTTAAGTCTACTGTGCTATGCACCTCTAAATTTGGTGAAACACGGCATCAGGATAGCGAGCACACCTTCTGTTGTACACATTTTAAGGAGATTTTGCGCATGCACAGCTCGCGTGACGTAATTGCCTTACAGGCCAAATACATATAGATTTGATAAACAACATGCGCGGTTCACGATGTGCACCGATAGCCCTTGCCACTCAATCAGAAGTTTACTTCAGTGCCACCAGGTGGTAGCAAATGCAGCAGACTTTTATCACCGATCACTCGGCATTAATCCTACTAGATGATAGCATACTCCTCAAATATGTTAGTTCAGTCACTATATTTTCTTTCTCCGTCCGAACAGGCCTTCGAAGGCCCAACGGTACCGACCGTCCACCGTGTGATCCTCAGCCCAAAGGCGTCACTGGAAGCAGATTGGAGGGACCTGTGGTCAGCACACCGCTCTCCCGGCCTTATCTCAGTTTACGAGACCGGAACCGCTGTTTCTCAATCAAGTAGCTCCTCAGTTTGCCTCACAAGGGCTTAGTGCACCCCGCTTGCCAATAGCGTTCAGCAGACTGGATGGTCACCCATCCAAGTGCTAGCCCAGCCCGACACCGCTTTACTTCGGTGATCCGACAGGAATCGGCGTTACCACTGTAGCAAGGCCGTTGGCAAGTCACTTACTATATGTTGTAGTAAAATTAAGTCGGAAGTCAGAATATGTTAATGTTGCACTGGCAGTAAACCTATTTTGTGGGTTCGTGTATGACTTATACCATATTAAGCTATGAGTTTTATCATACAGTAAACTATTTGAGGCGCAGAGAATCATAAGGGTCCAAAGCACATCACCGTAGATTGAGAGACTGTAGCATTTATTCATGCTTCTGAAATCTATTGATCGCATGGCGAGTCAGGTTTATCTGTGCAGGAGGACCACACTGTACATACGAAAATTTGTGATATTCACTTAAATGTGGGATCGACGGCTGTATGCTTTAAGCCCTTATGGATCTCAGTGCCTCATTTGCATTCTAGTGAAGTGACCATGTTGGTATCCAGTACTACTTGAGTTAATCATTTCCACAAACCGCACATTATGTTTGGAATTGTTTGTTTAGTGTGCGGGAATCGGCTTTCGGGTGCAGTGTAAACATGAAATATGTTGAATCTATTTTAAATGCTAACAGAAAAGTAAAGCTGTGAGAATGGGTCGTGAGTAGAGCTTGGGTAGCACAGTCGTTAAAGAACGTGCCCGCGAAAGGCATAGGTCCAGAGTTCGAGTCTCGGTCCAGCTGCCAGGAAGTTTCATATCGGCGAACACTCTGTTGTAGAGTGGAAGTCTCACTCAGGCAACAGAAAAGTAAATTACCAGAAAAAGTTAGCCGCCAAGGAACTAGGGCCTCCGATGACATCCTTTGATTGAGAGAGTGGCGAAACCAAACAAGCGTGACTACAAGCGAACGTTTCACAATGAAGTGTACACATAGCCCAAGTTGTTGTGTGTGGATACAGCGTAAGCACATCTGATTTTCAACACGGAAGGAAATTCGTGAACTAGTACATCTGTTAGGGATGATGGACATTTGTCCGAAAAAATGGAAAAGCACGAAAACTCCTACTTATACAAAAATGCGGAATGGAGAGTTGCGAAAGTTTACACATTTTTTTCGTTATTGCCCTAAACTGTACTTAATTATGTACAAAAAAACAAAATTCCACAAAAACCATTCTTTCTTTTGTTACATAAGTTATCCACTTTATTGTTATTAATATTATTATTACTGTTGTTATTATTATTTGCAGTGACTGTAGTTACGTCAACTTGTTGATAAGCAACACAGCAGGTGCTATTTATTTCACATTCTCAAATTTATCTGAATCTAAATTCCCGGGTTCGATTCCCGGCAGGGTCAGGGATTTTCTCTGCCTCGTGATGACTGGGTGTTGTGGGATGTCCTTAGGTTAGTCAGGTTTCAGTAGTTCTAAGTTCTAGGGGACTGATGACCATAGCTGTTAAGTCCCATAGCGCTCAGAGCCATTTGAACCATCTGAATCTAAAAATTACTGAATACCCAGAAGGTATACACATGAGCCGTCACTGCATTGCACTGTACCAGAAACTAGGGCCTTGAAGGACTCTTAAACACTCGATGTTATCTGCTTGTAGAGCAGTGAACATGTCATCTTTACCTTCAGTGCCTTAGAAATGAATTTAAGAATTACGGCTTACTGCACATTCTAACCAGACAAAACTAAGACGGTATTTTGAACATTTCATATAAGAAAGGGTTTCGTGTTTTGCTGGTATGATATATTTCTGCGTGTTTTCTCTGATTAATGTGATTATGAAGAGACGTAGAAAATGAGCTCTAATATTAGATTATAATGTTCCCGAAACCTCGTCCATACAACACTGTTTATTCCTTTATTTGTGAGGAATTTTTTGAATTTTTGCCCATACTTCTTTTTTTTTTACGGGAATGAAAATATGGTACAATTGTTTGTATTACATGTGCAAGCGGCCACTTCCAACCTTGTGTCATTTTCAAGCACGTATCTTAAGCTTCCAGCTTCATTTTACCTTGTAATACAAGTCTGGTACATGTGAACACAAATACGTTTTACTTCTGTGCGTACGTGGCAGAAAAGCCATACATTATTATTGTACACGGTTACGTCTATTAACTGTGTCAACCATACGTCTACCATCTGTACTCGCACATCCATTACGTGTATTCCAGTACAGATCAGACGTGTGATACACATAATGGATGTGCGAGTACAGATCGTAGACGTATGGTTGACATGGAAGTTTGGGGCTGGCTGTGAGTGGTGCAGGGATAGCCAAATGGTAAGGCGACCGATAGCGATAAGCGGGAAATCCGGGTTTCAGTCCCGGTCTGGCACAAATTACCGTCGTCGTCATTCCATTCTACACCCGATGGTAGTCATTATTCGCATATGTGATTTCACCTGATGTGTTTGACAATGGCTGTGGCCGCTGCAGTGCTTCATCAGAGTAACACACGCACTGCAATATCGTATTCTTGTCTTCCTGGTTGATGACTTCCTCCGAGGTGGTACACTGGTTAACCATGGACTTGCATTCAGTTCAAATCCTCGTCTGGCGCCAGCGGCCCCGTTGCGCCCTTGCTGGCTTTCCTCTCGCCTCTTACGCCTCTCACTGGAACAGAGCATTGGCGACCCCGTTACTGCGACCGCCAAGCGGCGGCGCGACGAACGACCAATCGCGTGACGAACGGCATTCCCCCCAGCCAACCGGCGCCGCTCGCTGTAAACGTCCCATCCCCACCGCGCCTCCACCCACTCCAGCCTTGGCCGGATGCCTTTATAGCCGCTTAATGAAAACTATACGGCCGAGCGCCGCGTAAAACTCGCCTCGCACTTACCGCGTTCAGCCGGTGACAAGGACTGGTTTTTTCCTCCCCTCTCGCAGTAAATTCCGCTCGTCGATGGTCGCGGCGGATTACTCCGTTCCCGAGTAGAGTTGGCGACGCCTTTACAGCCTCACACGTAACCGTCGCCCTAATGTGTCCATTAGAGTCGACCCGCTACGTCACGCGGAAAATGCCGCCTTTCTAATGGAACGCCTCGCGGCGAGACGACGTCGTAGCGTCAATGTCAGCTTCGCTCAGAAGTGCGCATTTATAAGGACGCCGGCCGTACTCCTGGAGATTTTAATTTCGAGAGCTGGCACGAACCTGTTACCGCAGTAATTCGTCGTTAAACAGCCAGCACAGCGCATCGGCATCCGCTACTGTCCGCTCAGGTGAGATGAGAGTCCACAAAGCTGCATTATGGAAGTTCAGAAATTACAAAGTCCGTCGCATGGTCACGTCAAGCACGAGGGACATATGCTGTTATGTAGTGAAACTCATTCCACTGTCAGCACCGGAGGAGTCACGAAATAGTGCATTCTCTGTGAAAGGCCGTAAATTCTTATGTATCCAACACCTCATAAGGTTGCAGCCTATCTTTGAATGATATACAGGGCATTCCATTTATTCAGACAATTTCAAAACAAAATTTAAAAAAAAGTGTTAAGCAAATTTTGTTTAACTGCGAAGGGCATACTAACCAATATAATTTCTTACATTTAACTTTAATCGTTATTTGAACAGTTCTCGGGTATCTGACCGGGTAGCGTCGTAATTTCTCCACAACACACCTACACACACCGATTTGTACCTAAATGCCTTCAGTTGCCACAACTCCCAGCGTGAAGGGGTTTTGCGCACACGTGTTCACAGGGCACGATCGATATGCGATCAGGAGAGCCATCCAGCAAAACTGCAGCACCTCGAGACAACATTTCGAAAAAAATGGGTACAACCAGAAGCAAATAAGACACGCACTCAGACAGACTTCGCCAAGAGAACAAGGAGAAGAAACAGAAGAACACAAGTCATTGCCGCGCATTCCGTTTGTCGGAAACACCTCAAGAAAAATCGGCAGAATCCTGGGGAAACACAATGTGAAATGTGTATTCCGACCCCTGCAAAAACCGTGACTCTACTGGGTTTAGTGAAAGGTGAGCCGGCCGGGGTGGCCGTGCGGTTCTAGGCGCTACAGTCTGGAACCGGGCGACCGCTGCGGTCGCATGTTCGAATCCTGCCTCGGGCATGGATGTGTGTGATGTCCTTAGGTTAGTTAGGTTTAATTAGTTCTAAGTTCTAGGCGACTGATGACCTCAGAAGTTAAGTCGCATAGTGCTCAGACCCATTTGAACCATTTTGAAAGGTGACCTAGGCCTTCGAAAACCAGGTGTTTATCACATTCCCTGTCAGTGCGGAAAATCATACGTTGGGGAGACAGTCCGCACTGTAGAAGAGAGGTGCCGCGAACACAAGCGCCATACCGAATTACGCCAGGCCACTAAATCAGCCGTGGCTGACCATTGTATAAAAACTGGCCATACTATGGACTATGAAAAACAAAAATACTCTGTCAATCCTCCTACTTCTGGGACTGCGTTACTAAAGAAGCCATCGAAATCAGACTACAGGACGATCTAATTAATACAGACAGCGGCCTTCAACTTAGTCAGGCTTGGAACCCTGCACTGACCTGGAGAGAAAGATGCGGTCCCAGAGATCGAGGACCGCTCCCGACGGCGGCAGCAGGGAGATTGCAGACCCCAGTTCGGACCCAGACGCCGCTTCCCCCACCACCTCCAGTAGCCGCCGCGCCGGCCGCACTGAAGACACCAGGAGAGGAACGGTGGAGGGGGGTAACGGCTAGTATATATAGGGCGCCGAGAGGAGCAGCACAGCATTCGTCAGGAACCACCTGAAGATGGCAGCGTGTACGTCTGCCGAAATATTGTGCAGAAATTACGACGCTACCCGGTCGGATACCGGAGAACTGCTCAAATTGGAAATACGCCGGGAGAACTTCAGATCGTTTACTCGCTATGATGATGAGAATAGCAGTACGTCTTTTTTTTTTTTTAAAAAAAAAAACCTACCTTTTCATTCTGTAATCTACTTGCTCTCCTCAGAATGTGTTCCAAACCCCGTTACAGTGTGCCATTCACGTAAACATGACGTTATTAAATACGTAACAAAAAATTGACTTTCATTCTCCTCTACTAGCACACCTGCCATGGTAATGTAACCCGTGCACGTACTAGATTTGACAATAAGCAAATGAAAATAGAAGGATACTGTACACTGGTCATTCAGTCAATTGTTATTTTCAATAGCTATGTAGCATTCCTACCAATTTTTCATGGTGTACACTTTACTCTTACAAACATTCTACTAAAGACAATTGACTCAATGAAAGGAATGTATGTTCCTTAAACTGGGTGAGTCACATTAGACATAATACTCCTTTCATTTCCCGAAACAGAGTTCTCAGCCGGTGACAGTATGCATAAGGGCATGTAATTTTGTTTCTTGGTTATTACTTCTATCTCTTGGCTTAACTGAAGTATTGAAATGAACTCTCAGGCTGAACAGGCCTGGAATGCCGGACAATACCGACCGACCGCCGTGTCATCCTCAGCTCATAGGCGTCACTGAATGCCGATGTGGTGGGGCATTTAGTCTGCACACCGCCGTCCTGTATATTGCCAGTTTTCATGACGGGAGCCGCTCCTTCTCAGTCAAGTATCTCCTCAGTTGGCCTCACAAGGTCTGAGTACCCGCCGCTTACCAACCGCGCTTGGCACAACATGGCAATCACCCATCCAAGTGTTAGCCAAGCCCGACAGCGCGTAACTTCGGTGATTGACAGGAACCGGTGTGACCACTGTGGCACGGACGTTGGCAGTACCGAAATTAGCATTATTTTTAATTGAACGGTACGCTTATTTAACGGCATTCGAAAGTCCTCAAAAAGATTATTACATTGAACCACACTTGTTAAGACTGGTGTTGAAATTACTCTGTAAGTATCCGAGAAACGTACTAAATACTAAAATTGAAATCCAAGGCGTCCGGGATCAGCTGTTGCAGTGGAACTAACGCTAAATTGGGCTCTCATGCTAAGCTCTTTTGCTGTACGTGGCAAGAAGATGAACCTATACTACTAACATAAAACGCATTTCCTCTTGGCTTCAACAGTCACCTACGATTTTAGTTAATTGAACAATAACCTGCCTTCATGTGTACCAGAATGTGCCTTGGAAAACTACTTAACATTTGTTGACATACTCATGTTTAGGTGAAAAAATTTTGTAGAAACAAGTAGAGAATGCAAAGGCTTGATGCAACTACAGGGACTGTCATCAGAGGCCCGCTTGTCGGTGGTTACACTACAATAGCGGTTTTCGGCCGCCTTGGACTCATCAATTTGAGAACTGGAGACTACGCGCCACGATTATGTAGGTTACCCTCTATGTTATGTTGCACTGTCTGCAACCATAGCCCTGCATTCTTAATAAGACGAACGCTGTATACTGACACAACTTTACATTATTATACACACATCAAAAAAAGTTTTGCATCACTTCGGTTCCGAGAGTTCCGGAACCTGTACAGAAAATTGGAATAGAGATCAACATAAACATCATTTCCGCCCTTTATTGCTCTTGACAACCACACATTTCATGTTGTACCACCATAGAGTGAGGCCTTCAAAGGTGGTAGTCCAGATTGCTGTACACACCTGTACCTCTGATACCTAGTAGCACGGACCTCTTGCATTGATGCATGCCTGTATTCGTCGTGACGTACTATCCACAAGTTCAACAAGATACTGTTGGTCAAGATTGTCCCACTCGTCAAAGGCGATTCGGCATACATCCCTCAGAGTTGTTGGTGGGACAAGTCGTCCATAAACACCCCTTTTCACTCTATCCCAGGCATGTTCGATAGGTTTCATGTCTGGAGAACATGCTGACCACTAGTCGAGCGATGTCGTTATCCTGAAGGAAGTCATGCACATGATGTTCACGATGGGGGCGCGAATTGTCGTCCATGAAGACGAATGCCTCGCCACTACGCTGCCGATATCGTTGCACTATCGGTCGGAGGATGGCATTCCACGTATCGTACAGCCGTTACGGCGCCTTCCATGCCCACCAGCGGCTTACGTCGGCCCCACATAATGCCAACTAAAAGCAGCAGCGAACCTCCACTTTGCTGCACTCGTTGGACAGTGTGCCTAAGGCGTTCAGCCTGACCGGGTTGCCTCCAAACACGTCTCCGACGATTGTCTGGTTGAAGGCATATGCGACATTCATCAATGAAGAGAACGTGATGCCAGTCCTGAGCTGTCCATTCGGCATGTTGTTGGGCCCATCTGTACCACGCTGCATGGTGTCGTGGTTGCAAACATGGAACTCGCCATGGACTTCGGGAGTGAAGTTGCTCATCATGCAGCCTGTTGCGCACAGTTTGAGTCGTAAGACGACGTCCTGTGGCTGCACGGAAAGCATTATTCAGGATGTTGGTGTTGCTGTCAGGGTTCCTCAGAACCATAATCCGTAGGTAGCGGTCATCAGCTGCAGTAGGAGCCCTTGGGCGGCCTGAACGAGGCATGTCATTGACAGTTTCTGTTTCTCAGTATCTCCTCCATGTCCGAACAACATTGCTTTGGTTCACTCCGAGACGCCTGGACACTTCCCTTGTTGAGAGCTCTGCCTGGTACAAAGTAACAATGCGGACGTGATCGAAGCGCGGTATTGACCGTCTAGGCGTGGTTGAGCTACAGACAACACGAGCTGTGTGTGTACCTTCTTCCTGGTCGAATGACTGGAAATAATCGGCTGTCGGACCCCCTCCGTCTAATAGGCGGTGCTCATGCATGGTTGTTTACATCTTTGGGCGGCTTTAATGACAGCTCTCAACAGTCAAAGGGACTGTGTCTGTCATACAATATCCACAGTCTACATCTATCTTCAGAAGATCTGGGGACTGTGGTGACGCAAAACTTTTTTTGATGGATGTATTTCATATTTGGTATGTCTCTTTGGGCCTTTTTTATTTATAGTATGGTTGCATTAATATTTTATTTTGAACTATGGTTTAATTAATTGTATTTCTTGACAGTTTCATTATACCTTTTCTGTTATTTTTGTTTCTTGACAACTGCATTACATGTTGCATGTATTGCTTTTATGTTTTTATTTTTTTTTATTGCTCTGTGCTAGGTCTATATTTGCTAATGCCGTGCATTAGGAACGTGGTTACAGCGTTATTAATAGCGGGTGGCATTTGGGTGGAAACGTTGGGGTGCGGCCTTGTTATTAGCTATGATTTCTTCGGTGGTCCTCCCCAACCACCTTCCGACGGCGGCCACACTCTGACGTATATATGTACGCAGGAGGCGTCTCATGGCGGTTCCTGTGGCAGTCTGTTGAGCTATCTTGCTAGACTTTCGCAATATGTGGCGGGCTGGATATTTATATGCCAAGCTACTTCCGAGGTTCACAAATTGGCGTTTTAATTTCTTATGCCTATGCTACATGTCTTGTCGTTCGCAGGTGATTCATAGGTTATATTAGGCTGGCAATGTGTGCGTATTTGCTGTTACAATCATGCTTCTTCGGCTAGGTCCCGCGTGCCCGGTGTGGTACTGTTTGACTCAGAAACCATTTCACGGCTCAACCACACGGCGCCTTGCATGCTATTTGATGATTTTCTCGGAATTTTTACATGACTGGTACGACTTCCTCGTAGCTAATCAAGATAAAACCTAATGTTCACATTTGTATGAGTCCTTTTAATGTTAATTAGTTTTATGAAGGACGCTTTTTGTAGCTCCCGAAGATGGGATTTACAACTTGAATACGATTTTATACAAACAAAGGATTTGCAAATAAAACTGGAATGGATTAATTTATCAAGAAAAATTTGGGAACATTTCAGGCATACCTTTGCAAAAAGTTCCAACCTCAATATGAACAAGTTGTACTTGTGCTGTCAAGCGCTTTTGAATATAATTATAAAAACGTATCGATCCATTACAGATGTTTACTTCAATATGTCGGTTCACACAAAAGTGAGAGGGTTAGACATTTAACAGTATTTCATGCTTCTCCCAGTGCTATCATTCACCAAACATCTCGATTTAATATCTCGAAACATACACAAAATTAAACGATTATTATGTCTTCGCGACTCACACTGTATACAAAGTTTTACAAACTCCTTCTAGGTTCAGTGGGGCAAGTTATAGCTATAGAATGGACCCTCAATGGACCCTCCCGCTTTCTCTTCTTTGGTTTTGCAGTTTTAAATATGTTGTTGTTGTTGTTGTTGTGGTCTTCAGTCCTGAGACTGGTTTGATGCAGCTCTCCATGCTACTCTATCCTGTGCAAGCTTCTTCATCTCCCAGTACCTACTGCAACCTACATCCTTCTGAATCTGCTTAGTGTATTCATCTCTTGGTCTCCCCCTACGATTTTTACCCTCCGCGCTGCCCTCCAATACTAAATTGGTGATCCCTTGATGCCTCAGAACACGTGCTACCAACCGATCCCTTCTTCTGGTCAAGTTGTGCCACAAACTCCTCTTCTCCCCAGTCCTATTCAGTATCTTCTCATTAGTTACGTGATCTACACATCTAATCTTCAGCATTCTTCTGTAGTACCATATTTCGAAAGCTTCTATTCTCTTCTTGTCCAAACTATTTACCGTCCATGTTTCACTTCCATACATGGCTACACTCCATACAAATACTTTCAGAAACGACTTCCTGACACTTAAATCTATACTCGATGTAAACAAATTTCTCTTCTTCAGAAACGCTTTCCTTGCCATTGCCAATCTACAGTTTATATCCTCTCTACTTCGACCATCATCAGTTATTTTGCTCCCCAAATAGCAAAGCTCCTTTACTACTTTAAGTGTCTCATTTCCTAATCTAATTCCCTCTGCATCACTCGACTTAATTCGACTACATTCCGTTATCCTTGTTTTGCTTTTGTTGATGTTCATCTTATATCCTCCCTTCAAGACGCCATCCATTCCGTTCAACTGCTCTTCCAAGTCCTTTGCTGTCTCTGACAGAATTACAATGTCATCGGCGAACCTCAAAGTTTTTATTTCTTCTCCATGGATTTTAATACCTACTCCGAATTTTTCTTTTGTTTCCTTTACTGCTTGCTCAATATACAGATTGAATAACATCGGGGAGAGGCTACAGCCCTGTCTTACTCCCTTCCCAACCACTGCTTCCCTTTCATGTCCCGCGACTCTTATAACTGCCATCTGGTTTCTGTACAAATTGTAAATAGCCTTTCGCTCCCTGTATTTTACCCCTGCCACCTTTAGAATTTGAAAGAGACTATTTCAGTCAGCATTGTCAAAAGCTTTCTCTAAGTCTACAAATGCTAGAAACGTAGATTTGCCTTTCCTTAATCTTTCTTCTAAGATAAGTCGTAAGGTCAGTATTGCCTCACGTGTTCCAGTATTTCTACGGAATCCAAACTGATCTTCCCCGAGGTCGGCTTCTACTAGTTTTTCCATTCGTCTGTAAAGAAATCGTGTTAGTATTTTGCAGCTGTGGCTTATTAAACTGATTGTTCGGTAATTCTCACATCCGTCAAGACCTGCTTTCTTTGGGATTGGAATTATTATATTCTTCTTGAAGTCTGAGGGTATTTCGCCTGTTTCATACTTCTTGCTCAACAGATGGTAGAGTTTTGTCAGGACTGGCTCTCGCAAGGCCGTCAGTAGTTCCAATGGAATGTTGTCTACTCCGGGGGCCTTGTTTCGACTCAGGTCTTTCAGTGCTCTGTCACACTCTTCACGCAGTGTCGTATCTCCCATTTCATCTTCATCTACATCCTCTTCCATTTCCATAATATTGTCCTCAAGTACATCGCCCTTGTATAGACCCTCAATATACTCCTTACACCTTTCTGCTTTCCCTTCTTTGCTTAGAACTGGGTTTCCATCTGAGCTCTTGATGTTCATACAAGTGGTTCTCTTATCTCCAAAGGTCTCTTTAATTTTCCTGTAGGCAGTATCTATCTTACCCCTAGTGAGATAGGCCTCTACATCCTTACATTTGTCCTCTAGCCATCCCTGCTTAGCCATTTTTCACTTCCTGTCGATCTCATTTTTGAGACGTTTGTATTCCTTTTTGCCTGCTTCATTTACTGCATTTTTATATTTTCTCCTTTCATCAATTAAATTCAATATTTCTTCTGTTACCTAAGGATTTCTACCAGCCCTTGTCTTTTTACCTACTTGATCCTCTGCTGCTTTCACTACTTCATCCCTCAAAGCTACCCATTCTTCTTCTACTGTATTTCTTTCCCCCATTCCTGTCAGTTGTTCCCTTATGCTCTCCCTGAAACTCTGTACAACCTCTGGTTCTTTCAGTTTATCCAGGTCCCATCTCCTTAAATTCCCATATTTTTGCAGTTTCTTCAATTTTAATCTACGTTTTAAATATAGGCACGTAATATTCAAAAACAAATCCTCTCAAGAAGACCCCGAGAAACTTCTCGCAACATACCACGTAAGAGTTTTACAAAAATTAATTATTAATCTCACTTTACAGCAAGACCTATTCCTTGCTCATTCCTCGCCGTGTTTCCATACTCTGCACATCGAGCTGCTCTACCCGGGCGCAGCTCATAACAGTGAGTCAACAGCTGCCCATGGAACAGCTGTGAAGGAAAGGTTTCGGAGGAACGACTGCCTTGCGCGGGTAGTGCTCGAGTTACTTACCACTGGACCTCCACATGTGATCACAGAACGTGGAAACTTGAAATTAGCCCATCGGTATAGCAGGATAGGCGGCTATCTGTCAGATATGACGACACCCTGCATTGCCGCTGCAAGCACTCACAGTTCAGCGCACGTTGACAAATGCGGTGCTCCAAAGCAGACGATCCCCACGTGTTCCCATGTTGGCCCAACGACATAGTCCATTACGATTGCAGAGGACACAGGATTACCGAGATTGTAGTATCGATCAAGGTAACTTGTTTCCTGGTCGAATGAACCACGTTTATGGTCACATCAGGTCGCCGATCGTGTCAGGATACATCATCTAGGTAAACCGCTGCTCGAAACATGCACCACATCACGATCACAGCCCAATAGGAGCAGTATTATGGAGACAGTTTGGATCTCCATAGCTTCTGCGGCAATAATCGAAGTCACCATGGCAGTTTTAGAATACGTGACTATTACTGCAGCCCACCTGCTTCTCTCGCGTTTCATGGCTTCCCTCTGAGATGGCACAGTTTATAGCACAGGAGGACGCATTTAGGACGGCTCAAATCACCGTGCGGCCTTCCAGATTTAGGTTTTCCGTGTTTTCTCTAAATAGCTTAAGGCAAATTCCAGGATGGTTCCTTTGAAAGGACATGTCCGATTTCATTCCCCATCCTTCCCTAATCCGAGTTTGTGCTCCGTCGCTAATGAAGTTGATGTCGACGGGATGTTAAACTCTGATCTTCCTACCTTCCTTTGATGATTTTCCCGACGGTGATGGCATCTTCCAGCAAGACAACTGCCCATGTCACGCGGCCTTAGTGCTGCAGTTGCTGAGGAGCGCATAATAGTAACGTGGCGCTCATAAATTGGCTTCCAAATTCATTTAATGTAAATCCACTGGAATAGACCTGGGATGCTATAGGGTAGCAGCTCGGCGCCCACAGAAAATAGGCCAGTAATTTACGGGTTATGTGACGTGTGCATAGACATGAGGTGATAGATACCTCGGGAAAACCAGCAAGAACTTGTAGAATCTGTACCACGCAGAATAGCAGTTGTAATGTGTTCCAGAGGTGGATCAGTACTCAGTTAAGTACGTGGTCGTGCTGTTGTAGCTCATCGGGCGTTGGTTTTATGATCTTCAGCTACTGATGGCGAGGTTCTATGTTGTTTCGGAGGCGAAGACATTGTGCTGTAGCTAATGATCATGGCAATGCTATAGCTAATGCTTTGTTCCCGTTACTGCTGGCGTTGTTAGTCTCCTGATGCGGTTACAGATTGGGGACGTCTGTAATTTCAGCAGCAGCAGTAGTAGTAGTTCCCAGTGGAGTGAGATGACGATCATGAGTGGTAGGGTTTTAAATGGTGTATTGATCACATGAGGGAGGAAGGGTGTACGCCAGAGGAAACAGGGCTAAGGATATAGGCCTGATGGGGAGAAACTAGAGGGTTCCTATGCTTTGAAGTATGAGCCACATTTGATGCCTACTTAATGTAGATGTTCAGATACGGAGTCATCAAATTGACAATCAAAGGACATGCTGAAACATCTTGAGATCAGTAAGCAAATTGTGCTTACTCTTTATTGAATTTCTCTCTCATAAAATTCACTTAAGCTTGACGTATGTTCAGTTCGTCCAACACTGCCTGTACTATTGTCTTCCTCCATACTAATTTATTTCGATAGTCAATGTTTTCTAAATTACTAAATGTTCTTATTTGCTACCATATGTGTCTACCACCAGTAAATGCAATTTTCATGCTGACACTGATGTACAGTTTAACTTCCGTATTTCCCTTTCAGAACAATCAATGATCTTTTCTACTCTCTTTCTGAATCACTTTTCATATGTAATCTATTTACAAGATATTCTTCAGTACTGTTGTCGTGTGATGTGTGATTATTTTAACTGACTGAGTTTAAGACGTTATGTCCTCTCTTTCGTTGACGGTAGTTCTCTGCTAACGCTTTCCTCTTCCCGTCCTTTCTCTCTCTCTCTCTCTCTCTCACACACACACACAGACCCACACACACCCACACTCACACACACACACACACACACACACACACATTCACACACACACACACACACACACACACACACACACACACACACACACACACACACACACACACACGCACACACACACTTACTTTATGTTTTCGTAACATAGCCTCGTATGTTCCCTTCACATTTATTTACAGTTTTGCTTCAAAATATTCAAGAACTTTACTACTTCACTTTCGAAAACGACATTTACTGTGTGTGTGTGTGTGCACCATACTATCCATGTGTAGTATCTTTTTCCATGATTCATACATTTACCTGTTTCGGCTTGTGTAAAAGGCATATTCAGAATTTTTGGCCCCCTATGGCTGGTGCCGGCGGCTCCCCGGTCGTCTCGCGATGCCGCGATCGTACACTCAAATCGTGTGGTATCACGAGACAACCGAGGAGCCGCCGGCACCAGCCATAGGGGGCCAAAAATTCTGAAGATGGCTTTTAAACAAGCCGAAACAGGTAAATAAATAAATATTGTTGCGATTTTTACTGTTAATTTTAACTTTTTCAATGATGTTCATCAGTAGTCCATACTCTTCGATGACGAACGCCAGTTATAGTCTAATGATTCCTTCTTAAGCCGGCAATTATTTTACCACATAAATTAATGATAAATAACAACGACATTTCTAAATGAAATTAGCAGCGATAGAATAGACCAAGTACGTGGGAACGGTGTAGGTGGGACACTTGTTTTGCAGAGTTGATGTGTGGAGTCTGGTTACTTCTTCTGCTGTGGCTGATGGACAGATGGCATTGCTTGGATGGATGGGATTATCAACTGGCGGTACTGAGTCTATTAATTCGAGTGCACGAGTTGGTGCTATGGATTTGGTTTTGCGGAAACGTGTGTGATGGATATGGAAGAGGAATGCCGATAAAATCAAATCTAAATTTCGTTTAGTTACAGGGATGCTGACTTCCAAAGTTTGAGACAATATTTGAATTCCTTTCCACATCAGCACCAATTTGAAAAGTATATTTCAATGTCTAAATCATAACGACAAAATACTGATAGGAATTATTTAACAAATGAATATAAAATAATGAAACGAATTAATAATATAGAAATGGAAAAACTGGTAGAAGCGAACATCGGAGCGGATCAGTTTGGGTTTCAGAGAAATGCAGGAACACACTATGCAATGATAACCTTACGACGATTCTCAGAAGATGGGCTGAATAAAGGTCAACTCATCTTTATAACATCTATAGATTTAAATAAAGCTTTCGGCAATGTTGATTGTAATACACTTTTTGAAATTCTAAGAGCACCAGAGATAAAAGTAAAGACCTAAAGGAAGTTTTTGCCATCGTTGAATGCAATATATTCCTTGTAATTCTGCAACTTTCAGGGATAATTTTAAAAGGAAACTCATGGTTATAGCATTTATACGTTTAAAGAAAGTTTTTCACAATATTGACTGGACTGCACTCTTTGAAATTCTGAAAATGTCAAGAATAAAACATGGTGGTGAAAGTTTGTCTACTGCTTCTAAAAGAAATCATACTCCAGTTGCAAGAGCAGGACATGAAAGGGAAAGAGAAATTAAGAAAGGAATAACCCAGCGTTGTAACCTATTCTTGATGTTATCCAATCTCTACAGTGAGTAAGCAGCAAAGAAAAGGAATGAGAGATTTTGAAAGAGAATAAAAGTTCAGGGCGACAAAGTAAAAAGTTTGAGATCTGCCGGTCGGATTGCAATTCTGTGAGTGTCGGCAAAAGACTTGAAAGAGTAGTTGAATGGAATTGATAATGTCTTGAAAAGTATTTATAGGAATAACGTCAACGAATGTAAAACAAGGGTAATGGAATGACGTCGAATGAAATTACGATTAGGAAGTGAGTCGCTAAAACTACTAGATGAGATCTGCTATTTGGACAGGAACGTAACTGACGATGACTGGTGTGGAGTATAAAATGGAGACTAACTTAGGTGCAACATGAATTCACGTATGAGGTATGCGGCCATGTTGAAAAAATGTGTATTCGCAAAACGCTGGATCGGTCGCTGGGGAAGGTTGTCATTGACTGGATGCAAACTGACTTTATTCTTCCAATGTTACGCATTTCGAAAACTGCCGTCATCAGACATCCTGGAAATAGTGTAGCGCACAGATGCAAAAGTTACATGTTATGGTAACATTGTAAGCGTCAAATGGAGACTGGTAATAGAAAGTGAAGCGTTTCTTAAAAATAAATATTTGTTAATATCGAGTAATGCTTTCAGACTTATCACATTTTTTCTAAAAGTATTTGTGCTCAGTGTAGCCTCGTGCGGAACTGAAACGTTCAAAAATGGTTCAAATGGCTCTAAGCACTATGGTACTTAACATCTGAGGTCATCAGTCCCCTAGACTTAGAACTACTTAAACCTAACTAACCTAAGGACATCACACACATCCATGCCTGAGGCAGAATTCGAACCTTTGTGGGATCAAGGTGATGGGCTCTTGTTACCAATATTTTTGTTGACCATTCATGCTTCCCGCTTTCATTTACACTCCTGGAAATTGAAATAAGAATACCGTGAATTCATTGTCCCAGGAAGGGGAAACTTTATTGACACATTCCTGGGGTCAGATACATCACATGATCACACTGACAGAACCACAGGCACATTGACACAGGCACCAGAGCATGCACAATGTCGGCACTAGTACAGTGTATATCCACCTTTCGCAGCAATGCAGGCTGCTATTCTCCCATGGAGACGATCGTAGAGATGCTGGATGCAGTCCTGTGGAACGGCTTGCCATGCCATTTCCACCTGGCGCCTCAGTTGGACCAGCGTTCGTGCTGGACGTGCAGACCGCGTGAGACGACGCTTCATCCAGTCCCAAACATGCTCAATGGGGGACAGATCCAGAGATCTTGCTGGCCAGGGTAGTTGATTTACACCTTCTAGAGCACGTTGGGTGGCACGGGATACATGCGGACTTGCATTGTCCTGTTGGAACAGCAAGTTCCCTTGCCGGTCTAGGAATGGTAGAACGATGGGTTCGATGACTGTTTGGATGTACCGTGCACTATTCAGTGTCCCCTCGACGATCACCAGTGGTGTACGGCCAGTGTAGGAGATCGCTCCCCACACCATGATGCCGGGTGTTGGCCCTGTGTGCCTCGGTCGTATGCAGTCCTGATTGTGGAGCTCACCTGCACGGCGCCAAACACGCATACGACCATCATTGGCACCAAGGCAGAAGCGACTCTCATCGCTGAAGACGACACGTCTCCATTCGTCCCTCCATTCACGCCTGTCGCGACACCACTGGAGGTGGGCTGCACGATGTTGGGGCGTGAGCGGAAGACGGCCTAACGGTGTGCGGGACCGTAGCCCAGCTTCATGGAGACGGTTGCGAATGGTCCTCGCCGATACCCCAGGAGCAACAGTGTCCCTAATTTGCTGGGAAGTGGCGGTGCGGTCCCCTACGGCACTGCGTAGGATCCTACGATCTTGGCGTGCATCTGTGCGTCGCTGCTGTCCGGTCCCAGGTTGACGGGCACGTGCACCTTCCGCCGACCACTGGCGACAACATCGATGTACTGTGGAGACCTCACGCCCCACGTGTTGAGCAATTCGGCGGTACGTCCACCCGGCCTCCCGCATGCCCACTATACGCCCTCGCTCAAAGTCCGTCAACTGCACATACGGTTCACGTCCACGCTGTCGCGGCATGCTACCAGTGTTAAAGACTGCGATGGAGCTCCGTATGCCACGGCAAACTGGCTGACACTGACGGCGGCGGTGCACAAATGCTGCGCAGCTAGCGCCATTCGACGGCCAACACCGCGGTTCCTGGTGTGTCCGCTGTGCCGTGCGTGTGATCATTGCTTGTACAGCCCTCTCGCAGTGTCCGGAGCAAGTATGGTGGGTCTGACACACCGGTGTCAATGTGTTCTTTTTTCCATTTCCAGGAGTGTAGATCAAAACCATCCGCTATGAGTTGTCCTGCAGTAACACTTGCTGGTCTTGATCGCAATCGTTGCTGTGGCGGATGACAGAATTCTTGGTGCAGTGGTAGAGAAGGTGATGCACAGTTTTTTTGGCCTCCCGCAGTAGAGCTTGTTTCCGCCTTAAGTGAGGTGGAGGGATGTGACTCAGTGCAGGTAACCAGTGGCATGGAGCTGATTTGATGGAACCAGTAATGCAGCGCATTGTGTCGTTAAGTTTTGTGTCTACCTTCTTCACATGTACACTTTCCAATCAGACAGGTGCACAGTACTCGGCAGAAGAGTACACAAGACTGATGCCAGTTAAACGCAGTCAGCAGAGGTTCCCCAGGTGGTACCACTGAGCTTAAGCAGTATGTTGTTCCTTGCAGCAACTTAAGCTCGGTGATGTGCTCTTTGTAGCTCAGGGTTCTATCTAGAGTGATTCCGAGATATTTTGGGACAGGATTGTATCTCAACGTTTGTCCATTGAGCAGAACTCTTGATTTGTAGTTCTCAGCACGATTCGCTAGATGGAAACAAGAGACTTCCGTTTTTGATGTGCTTCTGATCAATCTCCAGGTCTTGCAATGGATGTGGATCACTACAATCTGATATCGTAGCACTCTCTGCTAGGCCGTGCTAATACTCTGTGAATGCTGTCCACTAATGTCCAGCCGAGGCTGTCAGGAGCGTCGCTTATATTCAGTTCTTACAGAGGTCGCTCGTGTCGTGGTCCATGTCAGCGGACTATTGGGTGACGTCACCTCACCGCCTTCTCTGATCTTGCGTTCTTTCTCTTCGTTCCGGCGCTTGTGGTTACGCCAGAACAGGAATGGAATGTGTAGAGGGACACCGAGAGATGAATACAATAAGAAGGTTCAATAGGCTGTAGGTTACAGCACTTACGCAGAGCTGCACAGACTTGCACAGGATTATTGTAGAGAGCTGTATCGACCCAGTCTTCAGACTGAAGACCACAGCAACAACAGTAACAACAATAATTATAAAGAAGAAAGGTAACGTTTGTTTCTAGTTGGAAGCTCAAGGCCTAATTGCAAGCATACACCGTGGATGGGATACCGCGAGCAGCCCGCCTAGCGGAAGACGGGACAGGTTTACGCACAGAGCGGATCGTGTTATGCGGGGAAGCAGAAGCGGAAACGGGCAGGCGCACTCCTGCGGGCCGAGCGTTTCGTGCAGTGGCGCCGCGGTCCGGCCGGCGCGGTCGATGCTATCGCGAGGAAACACGCCGTGTCGGGGCGTGTTCCATTTACGGCGCCGATACCCTTGTCATTTCGCGTTACCGCCGCCGTACCCTGCTGTGTCCGTGTCCGTGTCTGTGTGCAAGTGGAGGAGGAGAAGGAGGCCGCGAGGAAGTCCGGCCACGTAATGGCGGCCGACTTAGGCGGTGGGCAGCGAGTCTGCAGTCCTCGGGAGTGACTAGTTAAGTGTCTTGCTCTCGGGAGGAGTGACCTGTCTGCGAGAGTTTTTTGAACGGTCGTGTCTCACATTCAACAGATAGTTGCGGTACAGGTACAATTCCAAGTAGAACGTAAGTAGGTTCCACAGGGTGCAGTGGAGCAAGGTCTGGGTTATGAAAGTGCAGAAGTACAATTTAAAATTTGGGAATTTGTGGTAAGATCTTATTGGACCAAACTGCTGAGGTCATCGCTCCCTAAGCTTACACACTTCTTAACCGAACTTAAACCAACTTACGCTAAGGACAACACACACACCCATGCCCGAGGGAGGACTCGAACCTCCGACGAGGGGGAGCCGCGCGGAACCGTGACAGAACGTCTCAAACAGCGCGGCTACCCCGCGCGGCACAATTTAAAACATTTGAAAATTAAATACATATTTTTTGCTACCAAGCATTTTTAAGAAATACAGTTGAAATGCGATGGAACATTGAAAAACAGTTTACGGAAGTACAATAATTCAATGTAGCTCCTGAGAGACACGGCACGTAGAAAATATACAAGTCGTTCAACACTTAAATTCCATACTTGCCATTCAGTTACAGATTAAAAACAGAAACGAACCCGGTAATCTAAAAAATATACAATGTTAACGTTTAAATAAATTACGGGGATGCAGCCGCGTGGCATCGTCGACAACTGCACGTATTTCCACAGGTGCGCATCCTGCCATTTCCTAAGTAAATATGCAGCAAATAAGTGTTGTGCAGTTAAATTTAAAACTTCGATTAGCGTAGCCATCCCGGAAAGATCACACACACACACACACACACACACACACACACACACACACACACACAGACACACCTCAGACACGGTTGGCACCAGACAAACCAAAGATGACCGATGCCAGAAGTTATTGATAGTGGAAATTAATGATCAATGGGTGAAGTAGCATTATCTCCTCCCCTCTGTTTATAGGCAAGCGAGAGAGCAGGATTGCACGCAGAATTTAAACAAAGATCTTCTCTTTTTAAAAGGTTGCTTGCTAACTTACTTTCAGTTATTTCCTTAATAACGCTATTTCAGTAGCTACACGTGTATGCCATAATCTCCCTGTTGTTAAATTCCGTAGGATGACCAGTATCAAGAGAATGTTCCACAATAGCATATTTTCTAGCTATTTTAAGCATGTTTGACTCTTAATCACCGGTCCCCCACAGTCCTGACAGTCTGACCAGTGTACCAACATGCCACAGCTGCAAGCTGTACCGCACACACTCACATTACGTAAACCGAGGTCAAACTTTACGGAACCTAAAAGACCCTTATCTTAAATAGTGCTCGAAAAACACATTTGACATCATATTTCCGCAGATTCGACCAGTCTGTTGGAAATGCTGTCTGCATAAGGCAAAGAAGGTCGTAGCCTTTGGTGACACCTCGGTGTCATCATCTCTCTCGGTTGCTTGGTACCTCACTACAACCATTCTGACAAAAGGTGAGCTCTAGATGGTTTTTCTCAGCTGAGAAACTCTCAACGTGAGCTTTTAAACCAAGGTACGAAATACCCCTTCGCACTTAGTCGCGTGATGACAAGTGTCAGCCCGTAAGTGGCAATAATCTTCCTTTGAACATTACATCCCAACATACCATCAACCTTCCTCCTGATTAACTCGTGAAGGAAGGGAACTCAGCCGTCCTTTTCCACTAGCGTGGGAATAATATTCGGGTGGACTGAATTGACATGTTTTTAAAAAACGTTCAAATTCTGGCTGCCACGAGGTCAAACAACAAAAGTATGGTCGCCACACCTGAAAAAAACATGCGGAATTCAAAACCTCTGATTCCAAGGCACATTCCTCGAATTTTCCGGAAGAAAAATTGCCGATGATAGCTGTCAACGGTTGATAACGGTCTTCCAATCGCAACTCCATCTATCTGCCCATAGTACTGCTCATTGATTAAAATGTAAGTGGAAGTCAACACATGCCAAAAAAGCTTAATTCAACACCAATGGTAACGTCAGTTAACCGTAATGAATCAGGCAGAGAAACGCAAGTAAAGAGAGAGACCACATCAGAACTTCTAGAATATCAAAAGCATTCCATGCAACAGACATAAGAAATCCACCGAGTTCATGATATGATGGTCGCACCGACTTACTGTAGGGCTCAACATAGTAGCTAAGTTTTTTACCACATGATATGACGATGCAGCAATGTCACAACCGGCCTAAGAGGTACCCCTCCCTTGTGAACCTTCAGAAAGCCATATAACCTAGGTAGTACTGCACAAAAAGAACTAAGACTCTTGACAGTCTGCTGCGACAAGGACTTGCCTGCAGAAGACTGTTAGCCTTTCTTTAAACCCTTTTTGTTTGGTCAGCACCGATCCTGCGATACAATGAATCAGTCAGTGAACAGTGCATCGTTTGAATGTAATCCTCGTTTTCCAGAACAACTGTACCATTACTCTAGACCGCAGTTAAAATAACAATATCTGGATTTTCTAAGTAAACGTAAGGCAGCCCTCTCAGCTCTGTTGCCGGCCGCGGTGGTCTAGCGGTTCTAGGCGCTCAGTCCGGAACCGCACGACTGCTACGGTCGCAGGTTCGAATCCTGCCTCGGGCATGGATGTGTGTGATGTCCTTAGGATAGCTAGGTTTAAGTAGTTCTAAGTTCTAGGGGACTGATGACCACAGATGTTAAGTCCCATAGTGCTCAGAGCCATTTGAACCATTTTTTCTCAGCTCTGTTGTGTTACCCTTGGGAGGAAGTACACCAGTCAACACTCTACATGTCTTCCTCTTAGCCTCCTCAGCAACATCGGGAGCTAGTCTGGAAATGGCAATGTGCACGACATAATCCAGCTGCATTCCTGAAATTTATTTGAACGTTGTATACGCCGGAAGAAACTCACGTCTAAATTTAGCATTGGCCAAAAGAGAAGGTTATAATCATTACGGAAATAACTTCCAGCTGTGATTGTTATTTTCCTTCCAGCGCCGTCCCTGATATGGATACTATAACCCAGTCCCATCTAGATGTTAGCTCTACAGAATACGTTAGCAAATTCACAAACCATACTCCGTAGAATAATTATCATATGCAGGAGAATACCCCATAAAATAAAACTCACTCACATCAAGGCTGAACATTTAAGAAGCATATCAGTAAAGTAATTTAAAAATTATGCCTCATCGCTATCATGAGGAGCGACACTTACTTTCTAAAACTCCAACGGCAATACTGTAAATATATAATAACTTTTAAGACAGAGCTACTAACCACTACAAGATATTTCTTAAAATACAGAGATAAAGCACAAGCATAGATTAGGAAAATGTCAGTAAGGAAGTTAACGAGATTGAGCCAAAATACTACACATAAAATTTTTACAGTTCGCTCCCTGGCCGTCATTGTGCTCCAGAGTACTTAATCATTTAAATGTAGAAAATATCGAGATAAAAAGTTTGTCAATTTACCACTTCCTACAACTGCTCCATACACCATTAACGCTCGACACCCATAGATGTTGCGACAGATGCTATTGTCACCAATGTATATCTCTCATAAGGACCGCAAAGACACAGATATCATGGTTCATACGGAAGCATATAGACAGCAGTTTCCACTTGCGAGTGTAACAAGTGAGGGAATTATTACTGGTGCTACGTGGTACCCTCCACCATGCTCGAGGAATATGTAGGTAGATGTAGATGCACCAGTTGATGACTGCCATTCCAAATCACGAGGTTGAAACAGTAGCATGGGCTGTAGGAAACAATTGGTTACTAATGTTTGGATCTCCAGAAGAGCTAATTACGGATCAAGGGTCAAATTTCAGGTCCACGTTAATGTAGCTTTCACGTTGGCAACTGCGGAATTGTAAATTGAGAACAAGTGGTTTGCATCCACGTACTAATGGCAGATCAGGACGGGTGCATCTGAATATGTGTAAAATGCTGAGTCGCTACGTAAATAATCATCACAATGATTTGTCTTTTTGTTGCCTTACGTAATTTCTGGCTTGACGAAGATTCACGAGAGCTCGAAGCTATCGTCTTTCGAGGTGATCGGTAACTTGAAGGTGCCTTGAGCTTTCTAGGTGGTGAAACCTCATTTCGGGCAATTTCAGCAATACAAAATTTCGGGGAAAACTTTAAAAGCGGTTAGGCGCCAAGTGCAGAAATCGAGAGTCCTAGTGCAGCAAGAAGGTACGGTACAGTGTTATGTAAATATATGGTGTCAATTTACGTAATATGTATCGGACTTCTCCGAAAGAATAGACATACTGCGGAATCCGCAGTTGTGATGCACACTACGTAAATTGAAGGTGGAGGGGGAGAAAGGAACGGAGAAAGGGAGGAGAGGAAAGGAAAGTATGTTACCAGCTGCATCGGGACTTCACGCAGGTTCAGCTGCGACAAGGGATAATGTGTGCCG
The DNA here is from genome assembly GCF_021461395.2 of Schistocerca americana. Lineage (NCBI taxonomy): Eukaryota > Metazoa > Arthropoda > Insecta > Orthoptera > Acrididae > Schistocerca > Schistocerca americana. The sequence continues at coordinate 272,820,489 of NC_060126.1, read as the reverse complement.
GACCGGGACTCAACCCCTAGATCTGTTTATCAAAATTGTGCGGACTGCCTTGGTACTCTCCCAGGTCTGCTCTAGTTCCCATCCAGTGCCACCCATCTGCAGCCACCCCCCCCCCCCCCCTCCCATGTCCTCCATGCTCGCTAATTTTAAACTTCCACCAGAGGTCGAAAGTTAGTGTGCCTCTGCACAGAAGGTTGTGGATTCATTGCCCATCGAGGCGAATCAGTTATATGAATGTGTGGTGTCTGTTCTTTTCGACAAGTTTGAACAGTACCGTCGGTGATTAGTGAAAAGCGGATTGTACTCCCGTCAGTGCTAAGGATTCGGCCAGGTGTGGCTAAAGTCGTACCAACCCAGACCGTTCTGAAATCTGCTTGAGTATCTTGCAATCAGGACTGTATCACGGGCGAAATCTTTATGAGTCCTGTCAAGATCGCCAAGTCTGCTGATGTTTTGCTTCATATGGATTGTGAAAGTGACGTTTCCTGCCTGCCATCATCTGCCCTACCACCAGATTAAAATGATCTGATTTGTTTGTTTGCTCTATGGTGGCAGTATCGGTGTTCTTCGCGTCTAGCACGGATTTCGATTGCGCCGAGCGGGATTAGCCGAGCGGTCTACGGCGCTGAAGTCATGGACTGTGCGGCTGGTCCCGGTGGAGGTTCGAGTCCTCCCTCGGGCGTCGGTGTGTGTGTTTGGCCGTAGGATGATTTAGGTTAAGTAACGTGTAAGCTTAGGGACTGATGACCTTAGCAGTTGAGTACCATGAGATTTCACACACATTTGAACATTTTTTGAATTTCGATTGCATATTAAAATTAATTGATTAATGAAGGGAACAGGGGAAGACTAAAGACCAGTAACAGTGAGACAACTCAAATAAACCTGGATACATTCTTCAAAACACTTAGTTATGCGAGGCAGTGTCGTTACACGAAAAGAAAGGAACATGCCACCACACAAATTTGAATTACACAGTGATCCGAGGAAAGTACATAAAACACATAAAATACAAGAGAAATAATGGTAACTATCCTAGTAACCAGAGAGAATATTGATGCATTAAATTAGGGACGAATCTCCAGGATTAGTATCACGAACGAAGGTTACGATCCATGAGTAGCCACGCGTTGTGAGCACATAGGAGCTGCATGACAAACATTATTCTCTAGCAACGCAGGTACCGTGAAGCTAATCCCTGTCGATGCAAATCACGCATTTGCAGGTTAATCACGGACGGAAGTGCTACAAGCATTTTACCTCGACGTCTTGGCTAAAACAGCACGCAACAGTACGTCGTTGCTTCCAAAGTGATGGGAAAAAACGCATGCATCGCGAATATGGCGGCAACTGCCGCACTATTGCTGGTCACGAAGTGAAGCCTACTAAGAACTGCAAGGAACTGAGGCAGAGTGGGCGTCTCTCAGCAGTATTGTAACCTTGCGGCTTCCTCCGAGAGGCATAGGTCCCCTGCTGCCAACTTAACCCGGGGCGTACATGCTGATGATCACTTGGTGTTTTTGCACAGAGGATCAGTTCGGTCCGTCCACACGTAGTTGGTTTTCCTGGAGACGGCGCCACCACTCTGTCCGCATTGCCTCAGCTTGAGTTTGAACTAATGACTACTGGAATATCTATAGATACGAAATCTCGTGCATTTTAAGACCTAAACAATTGATGATCGCGGCTATTGCTCTACCCCTGCCATTCGATAGTCCTCTATTTCGGGAAGCTGCCGGTGACTTCCGCTGGCCTGGTAAAATTACTTTTATTCTATAAATATGCAGGTTAAATTTGTTGCATCTTTAATTAAAGGGTGTACAGCCCAGCGCCTCCTGCCATTGACTTGTAATTGCATAAGCAGTGCGAATCTTTGGTTGGGAAACCATTTTCAGTATTATTTTACTTTCTCTCTCTCCCTTTGTCATGGGACTGGATTGGGCAGCTATAGGGACTTCGTTACATGCTTTAAACGTCTCCGAAAGCCGCTGTCTTACACCCACACCACTAAAATTAGAAATACAAGTTCTATGTTTGAATATCTTTTTTAGTCGTTAAAGATGCATGCTTGATGATTTCGTACGGGCCTCTTTGGCTCTATTTTCCTGTAGACACTAGATATGAATTTAATCAGCATTCGGTTGTCAATCCGCGCTATGTTTCACATCAAATTTCCAGTGACACCCAGGCAAACACGTGGCACTTCAGCTGGCGTATATTTAAACAATTTTTAAAGATTGTTTAACGGAATGTAGGCTGTCTGGACTGAGATTGGGTGAAAATCGATTTCATGCAATCCAGTACCCAACATTATTTTAATTCCTAATACAATACGTGTATTTTTGACCTCTAGAAGCTGCGAAAAAACCATTTTTAGATCCCTTTATTCGTTAACGTGACGAGCGTGATGTCTGTTGTTCATTGCGTGATCATTTTGGTGGGAAAATTTAAAATGAAATATATACGTTTTTACGATAAACATGATTTTTATCATATAAAAAATAGCTCTTGGTTGTGATAATTACACTACTGTCAATCGTTTTACCCTGACTGATAAACAGTGGAAGGACCCAGAATGAGAGGAGGATGCGCAAAAAGTTTTCACGGACTGAGAAGGTAACTGATGTTATTTCAGGAGTTATGAATTCGAGTCAAATTTACCAAAAATCCTGGCAGGATGAGGGCCCTACCCTGACTTTGTTGCATGCACTGATCAGGCTGGGAAGGGTCTCGTCAAGTCGTCGTATCTTCCTCTGAGACAAGTTGGCCCACAACGGTTGTAGGTCGTCCTTGGTAAGCTACATATTGGCACCAGGACGACGCTGATGTACATGCTGGTCGCATACTTATTTTATCCGGGGATCGTGCTGGCTACGGGAGTATAAACACTTCATCTAGACACATCCGATGTGTAGACGAGCATTATTATGTTGAAAAATGGCAGCAAAATAATCTCGCGTGAGAGGTAACACATGAAGATGCAGGATGTCCGTGACCAATTGTTGGACCGTCAAAGTTCCCTCACTTGTTACCAGCCGTGACCCGAAGAGAGGATGTCACGAATAATACCGTTGTCCCTCTCCAAAACAGAGGAAGAATGGAACCTCTTCATAGGACACCGCAATACACGCCCACAATAATCACTCGGGATAATACAGAACTGTATTTCATCACTGAATACACTGCGACGCCATCCATTAGTGCTCCGTTGCTCCCGCTCACAGTACCACTCCAAACGCATTCGTTTGTGTTGTGCTGTTAACGGCAGCATAGGCATTGAATGGTAATTCACTAGTTTGCAACTGCAAGTCTCCAACCAATGGTGAGGGTTGACAGAGATTGTACTTCTCTTCGGATGGCAGGCGCAGATGCTTGGGGCACAAAATGGCGATCCTCCCTTTCAGTGGTCAGACGTAGTCGACCGAAACGATGAGTATGCCAGCCCCCGCGCTCTCGTGGAGTCCAATACTGGGCTGCTGTCACATCCGAATACCCCACAAATCTGAATATTCCAACTTTGGACGAAACACCGTTTGTTTCATAACTCCAGCAGAAATATTTCCATCTACCCCTGCGAGAACGTACATGAATTCATAATTAGCATTAACGACTGCGGATAAAACCATACTGAAAGTTCCTTTGCGCTGGGCAAATGGAGGCCGACATTGTGGCCCCTGTAATACTCTGGCAGATGCTGATAAAGTTAATTCGCACGAGACCGCAGATTATATGTGTCCCTCACAGTGATTACTCGACATCTGTCACTGTTCGAGCTTCCCATATACCCCACCAGGCCTGATGGCAATACTAATAACGAAGAACACTAATGGTCGTTCTACATGTCTCAGAGAATTTCAACTACTGTCTTTTACATACCACACCGACTTCTGATTACTCCATTTTTCCGTTAGTCAGTGGAGTTACAATATGCCATTTTTAAAACTGAAATAATTATTTTTGCATGCTCATGAATATCAACTATCCGTTTCTTTCTAGAAACATACATCAAACGTAGGATTACTAAAGGTTGCTCCTATGGTTGTGTGTGATATCTGGACCAAATTGTATAATAAGTGCTTGGAAGGGGATCAGGTAGACAGGGAATGGGAAAGTCTGTAATTACTTCAATCTACAGTATGTTTCGTTCACAATTCATATTAAACACTTCTAGAGGCTGTAAAAGGGAGTTGTCTTGGGGTACACCTCCAACAACTTTATTAAAAATAGCTACTAGTGCCGCAACTACTTTAGGTCCTCCGTACTTCAATAATTCCATTAATTTACCTCCAAGGTCGGCTGCCTTTCCACTTTTTTATTTTTGACCGGCCTGATGAGCTCAGTTGTCAGCCACCCCTTCCACAGGATAAATCTCCACTCCATTCTGCTCTTCTCCAAACGTATCCCTGTACTCTATAAAAAGATCTTAAAATTCGTCTTTCACTCAGAAATGGCAATAATTCTAGCTCCTCTTCCAATTTTAGCACGAGCTCACACTTGATGTATAAATCGCTAAGCTTGTGATGTCTTGTTGTATCCAACTAAATGTTCTACGTCGGCACATCTCTTCCCCCACGATCCCTGTTTACCTTGATTAATCGCCATTTCTACTTCTCTCTTAACTGTATTGTAGTGATCTCTATCTTCTTGCTTTTTACCATTTCTGGTAAGCAGTTTTCTTCTCTTCAGTCATTTCTTTTAATGCCTCAATCATTCACTCAGTACTGTTCCCTCCTTCTGCTCTTCGAGCAGCTCTCCGAAAACATGATTTTATATCCTCATTTAATGATGTAGCAGTTCCGTCCTTGTCCAGTCTGAGTTTCTGCTCAGCCCGAATCTGGCATAGAACTCGTATATTTCAGTCCTACAGACCCTAACTTCAGCAGTAGTATTTCGATACTGACTCCTACCTCCTGCCCCACTCTACATCTTTGGATACTAGGGCGATTATGACTTTTTACAGCACCGCGTGGTGATCTGTTACACATTCTGGTCCTCAAAATACTCTCACATCCTGAACTACCGATCTTCTGTGCTACTTCGCAATTACTAAATCTACATTACTGGCCATTAAAATTGCTACACCACGAAATTGACGTGCTACAGACGCGAAATTTAACCGACAGGAAGAAGATGCCGTGATATGCAATTGATTAGCTTTTCAGAGCATTCACACAAGTTCGTCGCCAGTGGCGACACCTACAACGTGATGACATGAGGAAAGTTTCCAACCGATTTATCATACACAAACAGCAGTTGACCGGCGTTGCCTGGTGAAACGTTGTTGTGATGCCTCGTGTAAGGAGGAGAAATGCGTACCATCACGTTTCCGACTTTGATAAAGGTCGGATTGTAGCCTATCACGACTGCGGTTTATCGTATCGCGACATTGCTGCACGCGTTGGTTGAGATCCAATGACTGTTAGCATTATATGGAATCGTTGGGTTCAGGAGGGTAATACGGAACGCCGTGCTGGATCCCAACGGCCTTGTATCTCTAGCAGTCGAGATGACAGGCATCTTATCCCCATAGTTGTATCGGATCGTGCAGCCACGTCTCGATCCCTGAGTCTACAGATGGGGACGTTTGCAAGACAACAACCATCTGCACGAACAGTTCGACGACGTTTGCAGCAGCATGGACTATCAGCCCGGAGACGATGGCTGCGATTACCCTTGACGCTGCATCACAGACAGGAGCGCCTGTGATGGTGTACTCAACGACGAACTCGGCTGCACTAATGGCAAAACATCATTTTTCGATCGCTGCGATACACTACATTTCAGCAGGATAATGCACGACCGCATGTTGCAGATCCAGTACGGGCCTTTCTGGATACAGATGATGTTCGACTGCTGCCCTGGCCAGCACATTCTCCAGATCTCTCACCAACTGAAAACGTGTGGTCAATGGTGGCCGAGCAACTGGCTCGTCACAATACTCCAGTCACTACTCTGTATGAACTGTGGTATCGTGTTGAAGCTGCATGGGCAGCTGTACCTGTAGACGCCATCCAAGCTCTGTTTGACTCAATGCCCAGGCGTATGAAGGCCGTTATTACGGCCAGAGGTGGTTGTTCTGGGTACTGATTTCTCAGGATCTATGCACCCAAATTGCTTGAAAATGTAATCACACGTTAGTTCTAGTATAATATATTTGTCCAATGAATACCCGTTTATCATCTGCATTTGTTCTTGGTGCAGCAATTTTAATGACCAGTAGTGTAGTAGAGAGCCGTTTTAACGTTTTTATAATGTCGGAAAAGAAAATGCCTCTGCGGGTTCATCTGATTTGACCCGTGGTTCTTTCTTGCGCAGAGCTCTTTTACGGCTTTTAAAACGTAGTAAACATATTTTGGGATAATCTGAAGATGCGCCAATCAGGTGAAACGCGTCGATAGTAGAAGAATAAGTTGCAACCAAGACTGATTTGAATTCAGATATTCCACATGTACCAGACGTCCCAATGGAGTGGAAGAAATTTTACTGAATCTATTCTTGACCTTAAATTCCTGTAAATTGTAATTGCGTCCCTAAGTATCCATATTACCACTCATTTGTAGATTGTCCGCCGTATGTGTTAGTCCACATCGTCCCACCAACTCAAGCTTTCCTACATCCCAGTTACGTGTATACTGTCCACCTAGCAGTGCACCATTCTGCAAAACTACACGGGGGCGTCCTGCGTTCGCTTTTAGCTATCGGGTGTTAATGGGGTAGCAAATAATTCAGCGGCAATAACGTCCGCACCATCTCATTCCGGCTGCGTCATGCTACTTCCAGCGCTCCGTTTCATGTTCTGCGACGGGTGATGTACGTCCTGCCGGGATGCCTGTCCATTGTCCATCACGTCTCCCCCCCCCCCCCCCCCCCTCACATTGAGAAATTGGTGTCGCATCTGAAAACCGGGCAAATACACGCATGCTCCATTTGCCTCCAATTACGGAGAGGCATAATTCATGAGGCGCAGCGTTTCTGCTGGGTCTGCACGACAGAGCTGCAGGTAGAGTAACGGATGAAAAAGCCGCGGCGTATGTGCGACGGCGTCCATTTGCATGCGTGAACTATGCACGGAGCGCGTGCCAGCGCGCCACACATCATCTGCACGGCCTTTGGCTCGCCGGCTTTTTAATCGTCGCGAATTTATGGTTCTGCGTTGCAGAATGTGTTAGCAATAACTTTCGTCTATCTCTGTTGCTTTCGTCGTTTACGGCCCTGACTTGAAAGTGCGCGTGTACCTGACTACTCAGAAGTTCCTGCTGAAGATATTCTGCACTGGACGTACGAGGCGATACTCCTTGAATTTCAGTGAAGAAACACAGAAGCAGCCACTCCAATGCTGTGGATTGGAAGTGGGTCTGGTAAAGACTTGTTATTAAAGACTACTATGATTTTGAATAGGGTCTAGTCATTGATTTAGAGAAGGAGTATTTGGTCACTTGAGAAGTAGTTGAAGACCTGGCGTTATGGTTAGTAACATATTTGGACTATTGTAAATATTTATGAGGCATTATTGAGACAGATGGGGCTGCTAAAAGGAAATTAAGGACCGCATTGTCCAAGGTAGGCAAGTAAACTATGTAACCAAAAGTATCCGGACACCTCGCAGAAAATGACTTAAAAGTTCGTGGCCCCTCCATCGGTAGTGTTGGTTCAAAAAATGGTTCAAATGGCTCTGAGCACTATGGGACTTAACTACTGTGGTCATCAGTCCCATAGAACTTAGAAGTACTTAAACCTAACTAACCTAAGGACAGGACACACATACACATCCATGCCCGAGGCACGATTCGAACCTGCGACCGGAGCGGTCGCGCGGCTCCAGACTGTAGCGCCTAGAATCGCTCGGCCACTCTGGCCGGCGGTAGTGTTGGAATTCAGTATGGTGTTGGCCCTCCCTTAGCCTTGAAGACAGCTTCCACTGTGGCAGGCATACGTTCAATCAGGTGCTGGAAGGTTTCTTGGGGAATGGCGGTCCATTCTTCGCGGAGTGCTGCACTGAGGAGAGGTATCGATGTCGGTCGGTGAGGCCTGGCACGAAGTCGGCGTTCCAGAACATCACAAAAGTGTTCTATAGGATTCAGGTCAGGACTCTGTGCAGGCCAGTCCATTACAGGGATTTTATTGTCGCGTAACCACTCCACCACATGCCGTGCATTATGAACAGATGTTCGCTCGTGTTGAAAGATGCAATAACCGTCCCCGAATTGCTCTTCTACAGTGGGAAGCAAGGAGGTGCTTAAAACCTCAGTTTAGGACTATGCTGTGATAGTGCCACGCAAAACAACAAGGGATGCAAGCCCTCTCCATGAAAAACACGACCACACCATAACACCACCGCCTCCGAATTTTACTGTTGGCACTACACACGCTGGCAGATGACGTTCACCGGACATTCGCCATATCCACACCCTGCCATCGGATGGCCACATTTTGTACCGTGATTAGTCACTCCACACAACGGTTTTTCACTGACCAATCGTGGAATGTTTACGCTCCTTACACCAAACGCGGCGTCGTTTGGCATTTACCGGCGTGATGTGTGGCTTATGAGCAGCCGCTCGGCAATGAAATCCAAGTTTTCTCACCTCCCGCCTAACTGTCATAGTACTTTCAGTGGATCCTGATGCAGTTTGGAATTTCTGTGTGATCGTCTGCATAGATGTCTGCCTACTACACATTACGACCCTCTTGAGCTGTCGGCGGTCCCTGTCAGTCAACAGACGTGGTCGGCCTGTACGCTTTTGTGCTGTACGTGTCCCTAAACGTTCCCACTTCACTACCACATCGGAAATTAGTGGATTTAAGGATGTTTAGGAGCGTGGAAATCTCGCGTACAGACGTATGACACAAGTGACACCCAATCACCTGACGAATTTCAAAGTCCGTGAGTTTCGCGGAGCACCCCCTTTTGCTCTCTCACGATTTCTAATGACTACTGAAGTCGCTGATATGGAGTACCTTGTAGCAGCTGGCAGCACAATACACCTAATACGAAAAACGTATGTTTTTTGGGGTGTCCGGATACTTTTGATCACTTAGTGTAGTTAAATGGAGCACACATATTACATAAAAACGAAGATACGATGTTTAAAAATATTGTATAAGTATGGCCACGTAGGCAGCAGAAATATGGGAAACAACCGAAAGAATAAATTGGAGCATATTGGAGTGGAAACGTGATTTTGGAGATACTGCTGTACTTTAAACATAGCTGCACAACAGCAACGGTTCCACGTAATAAAATTATAAACAGCCGACCAGTTGCAATGGATAAAGAAATCTTTACCTAGATATCAACAAATTTAAATTTGTCTTCTTCAGAAGGTGGCAATTTTACATTACGTTGATACTACGAGATAAAATTAGGAACGAAGCCTTACGTAAGAGAATGAAACTAGACACCACTGCAACGGATACCATCGAAGCAAAACGGTTGAGATGGTGTGATGGTGCATGGGGGCTTAATTATTAAATTTGAAAATAATTTTTATTTTTCGTAACTGTATGTCCGATTACGCTGTGTCTCGTAAACGGTTGGCCCTGACTAGTATTATTACGCAATCTGACTGCATAAAACAACAACAAAGAATGAAATGAAAATTTTCGTTAACACAATTAATTAATTAAGTCCCCAGCAACTATAAAACCTACGAAACCAAAGCACAAGTATAACTGTTCTGTGTGTGGAAGTATGACTCAACGTACACATCTGGCACGGTTCTTCTTCAATAAGACAAGAAATTTCAAATACCATTTATACTGACGTGATAAAAAAATTAGAAATACTATAATTGCGCAAGAAAACCAGAATTACACTCTAATACAAGAACACAAGCCAGATGCTTTGTTGACTGAACCTGTAATGACGCATTATTCAGGACATTGAAATAATGAGAAAAAAAAGAAAAGTAGTTTGTTACCTCATTTATATTGATGAAAATCACTCTAATCCTTACAATATCTCCACACCGACTCGCTACTACCACATCTCAACAAGAACTCCCTACTGCCACATCTCGACAAGCACTCTTCCCTACGACATCTCAGCACAGACTACCACGAGTTCTCAACAAGCACTGCACTCCGCTACTTCACAACAATCACTGCCAGTGGAGGCGGCGAAACAAAACTCTCTGGCGCTGTGGCTCAGTGTAGCCACCTTTCATATGCCCTTCCTCCACGGCTAGAATTTGATGTTATTTTTGCCAGCATTGGTGGTGAAAATACCACCAAATTCGTCAAAAAAAATTACAGAAAAAAATAAAAGATAATATTAATACGTAAATATCACATAATTAGATAAAATTTTGGCTTTGCACTGACCTTTCAATAACCTAATATATGAAATACAGTAAGCAATACATATTCTTTCATACATGTGGCTTTACATAATAGTTTACACAATACACAAAAAATCAGTTTATACAAATGTTCACATAAAATACTTTTAATTATTAAAAAAAAAAAAAACAAATAGTTGATAGTTCCAGCAGCAGCACCCAGTAATGGTCAACAGGTGCAAACACCAACAAGTGACATCATTTTCGTAAAAGCAGTTCCATCTGTGGCACCCAGTAATGTTGAACAGGTGCAGACAGCAAGAAGCAACAGCATTTCAGTAGAAGCAGTCCATCAGTGGCACCCAGCAATGTTGAGCAGGTGCAGACAGCAACAAGTCACATTATTTCAGTAAAAAACAGTCCATCAGTGGCACCCAGCAATGTTGAACAAGTGCAGACACCAACAAGTGACTTCATTTCAGTAGAAGCAGTCCATCAGTTGCACCTAGCAATGATGAGCAGGTCCAAAGAGCAGGCCATAATATTCACTATCACTGATCACACTGTTCATCAGAGTTTATAAGCAGAAATTAAACATGTCCTAGTGGCACCAATCATGTAGAAAATGTACAAGTAACAGTTCATAATATTCACTATCCTAATCACACAGTTCATCAGCAAAAATTAATCATTTCTAAGTGGCACCCATTATGTTGAAAAAGTGCAGGTAACAGTCCATAATATTCACTATCACTAATCACACAGTTCATCAGCAGAAATTAAACATTTCTAAGTGTCACACATCAATGTTGAACAAGTGCAGGTAACAGTTCATAATATTCACCATCACTAATCAGACAGTTCAGGCATGAACAATAATTTGAATGCACATACAAATGCATTTACAAAATTATTCTCAATGCTCTTACACTAAACATACAAATTCTAATAAACACACAAATGATATCAGATAATTGTCATATTAACTATTACAAATACTCAAATATCAGTAAACCTATAATATTTATGGGTGTCAGTGCAAGCCACTACAAACAAATAAAATAATATTTAGGAGATAGGTGGGTAGGATTAGGAAAGGAAAACACACAAAACACACTCACTCATCTTTCATCCACATTAAGTACTACTGTGTAATTGAATAGTGTTAACTGTGTGAATGCAATTCTGTCAAAATTTGATGTTCATCATGTGTATCAAGTAGTAGTGGCAGCAATGTATAACAGTCAATAATAGTTAAGTCAACGTCATAGTCATCATGTCAAGACCTATGTTTGCCAAGCCAGATCAAAATGTACGGTTGCTGAACAACTGTCAGTGAGCCAAGATATGCAATTACTTCCTCTCTCCAAAAAAAAAATATGTACTGCTTATTGATTTAACAAAGTGTGTGTAGACAATCTTCCTTCTACTTGAGTGTTCTAGTCTGCTATCTTCATCCTCCTTGTTCCATATAGACCAACAAAAAAAAAAATATGCACCTCACTTACTTTACCTCTTATCCACCAAAACTCCAATAATCATCAGCATCACATAATCTCAATACTTCAATAATACCTCATACGTCGATACATGTAAATCTTACCATCAATATCATTTACCTTACCTCTTGTCCACAAAAACTCCAATAATCATCAACTTCATATAATCTAAATACCTCAATAATACCTCTTCAATATGTCGACACATATAAACCTTATCGCCAATATCATTTCACTTCCATAACAACTCTTTCCTCTAGTCAGTCTTCTCGAAGAAGTACAGATAAAATCCTAATGCAAACCTCATCATCCCATACAATCCGAAGACACACTGTCAACACACAACCTCTGTGTAATCCATCTGACCCAAATCTTCTACTCATTATAAATTATAAGATGGATTTTGGTTACCTTGTCCATCATTAAATAAAAGAAATGCATACATGACCTCTAACAGACTTAGTTCGAATACTCTCAGTAATTAAGTACGATTACGGAGTGTGAATGATCATAATATTTCACAGTGTGTACACCACTTCAAGAATTATGGCAAACAGAAGCAAACATGTGGAGTATTTCTTGTGTCAAGTGTCACTTCCTATTTCAATTGCTCACGAAAAATGCAGTGTAATAACTGTCAATGGTATGTCATGTCGTTAGCTTCCTTCCTATTAGCATAAATTTATACAGTTTCCATAAAACCTCCAGCTCATGTGACTTCTATGAAGTTTCTTGTACTAATGTATGTCGAATTATGGCAGTTCATTCTCCTATCTTAAAAATATAAGGCACTGAGCGTAAGCAAAACATGCAATAGCGAGTAAATATACCAGTAGAGAACAGAATTTCAACAAGTGGATGCAGCACAATTCTTACAACGAGGCTCTGCCAAGCGAACAATCTATAATTAATACAATAGTGTGACCTAAACTCTATGTTTGTACACAGTATATCAGCATTTCTATATATCAAATTAAAGAGTAGTTATGACAACAAACAGAAATGTATAAATATGCAATCCATACGCATAGCAGCAAACATATATCTTACGTAATAAACAGGTCATTAGCATCATATCAGCATAAGCAAATAAATGTTCATATGTCATCTTAATAAGTAAACTTGAAGGCGCAAGCAGATAAATCACAAAGTATAACTTACATACATAACCACAGTCAGCACAATTAATCAGGTGACAATTATAATTTAAATAAATAAGCACAGCATGCACATAATAAAAAAATATGACCTCAGTGAAAAAGCATAGCAGCCAAGCGATGCATAATATATACAAATAACAACCCTGTTCATTAATAAAACATTGACAAAAATCAGCAAATGTACGCAAGCAGGTCGCTTCACAAGTAAATTCATAGAACATGAAATTAGCACAAAGTATGAATCACGTAATTGCGAGCAGCAAATTACGTCTAAAGTACGTACCTAAGTGGAAATATGTTACCTGAAAAAATAAACTCAATTAATAGTTACCTTTTTAGTTTATTAGTTTCTTCTTGGAAATTACATTCTTTCTGAAATTTTCTCGATAGCAAGTCCTGTTAACGTCGGAGACACACAGAATTTACCTGAAGTTCTTAAATATTTTATACAACCGTATCCTGAAAAATACTGAACGTTAATAACATAATTCATCAAGTCACTATAGCTTTATACTGGATTTATTCGGAGAATTTAGACTGTGTATTTGTTTACGGCTGTCAGTGCATTCGCACTGAGCGCTCGATCAGCTGTAGGCGCGTGACGTAGGAAGCAATTGTTTGCGGTCAACGACTGCCTTGTGCGGCGCGCAGACTTGACTGTTGCTTTGAGTATATGCCGCCGCCAAAACACAGCGCGGTATCCTTGTATTCTCTGCATGTTTACGTAAACTGTTGGTTTCTCGAAAGTATGTCATTCCACAAAAATTTTAATGTTTGATATGTGATCTATTCCCTTAGAGCGCCGAGATTTAAGAGTTTCTACTTCAACAGTGTTATCATGAATAATTTTGCGAATTCTATATGGACCGTTATAAAGCAGAAAAAATTTGCGACACAAGCGTTTTCCTTTGTGAGACAAACGGTGAGACTTAATTAACACCTTTTGACCAACTGACAAGATTTTTAAACGACCGGGACGCTTAGCTGATTTCTCTCTTCTAGCAGCCGCAGATGCAATATTTTGTAGAGCCAGGTTGACAACTTCAGAATGCCGCAGTTTCCGTGAAGGCGGAAAAGGAACGATTTCAGATATGCGATTTGTCAGTGCTTTGTTTTTTAATATCAGTATAGGCGGTAAAGAAGTTGAGTCATTAGGAAGTTCATTCAGAATGTTTTGAAAAATATGAAGATACTGATCCCACGTTCTGTGATTCTGATGACAATAAGGACGACACAATTTATTGATTTCCTTCATCCATCTCTCTGAAGCGTTAGATTGAGGGTGAAAAAGTGAAATGAAAATTGGTTTAATCTTACGACGCCGTAGAGTACGAAGCCAAATTTTAGAACGAAACTGTGATCCATTATCTGATATAACCTTATCAACATGACCAACTTCTTTAAGAAAATGGTTAATGAAAGCATTAGATACTGAACGAGCTGTTGCTTTGCGTAACGGTGTAAAACACACATATTTTGATGTCAACTCCACTGCTACGAAAATGTACGCAAAACCATTAGTAGAACGAACCACTGGACCAAACAAATCGACTGCAGCCATGTCCTTTAATTTCGCTGGAATGATAGGAAATGCTCTGTGAGAAATTGTTGGCGGCTTAGCCTTTTGACATAATTTGCATTTGGCCAGAACAGATCGAATACGTATTTCCATGTTACTGAAGTAGCAATTTGCCGGAATTTATGAAAGCATTTTCTGGGACCAAAGTGTGCATAACTGAAATGTGTGTACCAAATCAGCTCATTAACCCACTCATCAGGAATACAAACTAACCAAACAGAGTTGTCGACCGATTTTCGTTTAAAAAGAATGTCATTGCGAACTAAATAATGCTGTCTAATTGCTACGCTTTCTTTTCTCCTCCACTTCTCTTTAATGTCCTTCCAGATTGGATCCTTATTTTGCTCCTTAGTGATGTCCTGGAGCGAAGACGAAATAAAGTTCTCAAACGCAACACCTTGACTATACATCAAACAATAATTGTTTTCCTTGCAGTCCTCTTCAGCACTTTGTTTCAAACCCATAGGTGCACGTGATAAAGCATCAGCAACAATATTTGAAGAACCCTGTATGTAAACAATACTAAAATCAAATTCCTGTAGGTACAACGCCCATCATGACAATCTGCCATGAGTTAATTTTGTCGACATAAGAAATTCCAGAGCTCGATGATCGGTGTAAACCTTAGTATGTCTGCCATACAAAAATATGCGAAATTTTGTGAAAGCCCATACAACAGCCAAAGCTTCAAGTTCCGTAATCGAATAATTCTTTTCTGATTTAGAGAGAACACGACTTCCAAATGCAATAGTCTTCTGTACTACAACGCCGTTTTCTTCTATCTCTTGAAATAAATGTGCACCTAGGCCTTTGTATGATGAGTCCGTCGCCAAACAAAAATCTTTAGATAAATCCGGATGTGAAAGAAGTGGAGCAGCAACTAAAGCATCACGAAGTTGTTCAAATTCTGATTGAGCTTCCTCATCCCAACACCAATTAGAATTCTTTCCGGATAGTTCACATAAACGAGGAGTGGCCAAATCGTCCAATTTAACAAAGCGTCTAAGAAAATTACAGACACCAAGGAAACTACGAACATCACGTTTTGTGGTAGGAACAGCATAATTACGAATAGCATCTAGTTTCTCTGGATCAGGAAGAATACTTTCTGTAGAAATAATGTGACCAAGAAATTTCACCCGAGAACGACCAAATTAAGATTTTTCTAAGTTCACTGTAATGCCAACTCTTGCAAAAATACGTAATAATGAATCCAAAATTTTGTTGTGCTCACTCCAAGAACGTTTAGCAATAAGAATATCGTCAACATATGAAGTAATATTGTCACAAAGATAAACAGGTAAAATTTCGTTTAAGCTACGAATGAATGCTGCTGAAGATACAGTAAGTCCAAACGGTAATTTCCGAAATCACTTTTAGGTAAATAGTCATATCAGGTTATTGTTTACTTACTCTCTAGATAGATTGATAGTAGAAGAGTTGTTTTGACAGATGCAAAGAATAGTAAAAGAGTAGGCAGCGGTGCAGAAAACTAAAAGGGAAATAGCACCACTACAGCTCGGGGCCCTATGCACGCTACGGCACTTATTTACTTAGTGTAGTGAATCCCCTGAGGACTTTAATAGCCGCACATAATTTCCAGTTTGTGACTTAGTGGCCAATTTGGTGGAAGTGCGTACATAAATTGATCTAACCATGCACATGGATGTATGTCATTCTTAGAATTGCGGAAGATCTTAAATTTCCGAACAGTCAAAAAGTGTTTATAGTCAAAGTTTTCGCCTCGTGGCGACAAAGACCTACCGCGTCTGTCCCAGTTACAATGACGATTATTGTTAAATTCACGCGCCTGGCGCTCTCTTGTTGCATCCCGTACACGAAACAAATTACTTTCTTCAAACCCCTCTGCTACCTGTGATTCTAAATTTCCTTTGCTGTCTTTTCCTACGATTTCGCCTTCAATTTGTTTGACTTGCTTTCGTAATGCCTCAACTTCCCTTTTAACGCGTTCATTAAATTTTCCCTGATTTTCAACATGCTTATTTATATTCTGGTACTCTTCGGTTTCTGCAAATGGTAATGGAGCTGTATCATCTGAATCTCTATCCCCATTTAAACTAAGACTTGTCAATTTATCTGAAATCTCCTCAACTCTTTCCGATAAGTCACCTATTTTTTCTTTCTGTTTATTTACGTCTTCCGTAAGTGTCGCGACTTGGGTTTCTGTATTGACACATTTAATAGTTAACTGTTCATATTGTTGTGTTAGATTATTTAATCTGTCATTTGGTACGGATTCCTCGATTCTCTCAAATATTTCTTCCTTATCGTGTGCACGTTGTAAATTTAACACTGAAAATTTCTGTACTATCACACGATCTCTTTCTTCCTGTTCTCTATCCTGTTCCTTTTGTCTAATCTCTACTGCAATTAACCTATTATTGTGAGAATTCAAAATCGGTTGTACTTCTTCTCTAATTTCTTTCTTTAATTCATGTTTCATGTTTTTGAAACATGTCCCTATTCGTGAATCTAACCGTGTTTCCATTGTTTCCATCTCTGTTTTAATTGTCCCTATCTCTGTTTTTAATTCAGATCATAACTGTGATCCCAATGAGTCTAACCGTGTTTCCATTGTTCCCATCTCAGTTCTAATTGTTCCTATTTGTGAGTCTAACCCTGTTTCCATTGTTCCCATTTCTGTTTTAATTTCAGATCTCAAAGTTCCCATCTCTGTTTTTAATTCAGATCCCAAATTTAATATTACACCCATCAACTGCTCCATATTAACTGTTTAAAAATTCTTTTCACCCCTAACATTTCCCGCGAAACCAGTTTCCTTCGTCATAGCTGTAAAGCTATCTGAGTTCGATACTATTCCAGAATCTTCTGTCGTTAATCTCGGATTCTGAAAATTTTTTGATTGTGAAAAATTTTGAAATGGTTCCGGACTATTTTCCCAACTTATTAAATTGTCTTCCACTTCATTATTCATGATACTGTTTTCCTCTGTTGGCGAGTTCGCCATGTTAACAATTTCGTCATTCTCACTATCCATCATTTTTGCCTTTTTCATCGATCGCGTAATCATTTACAAAACATACAAAACTCGTCACTATACGAAAATTACACACAGTGACACTTTATCTCCAACAATACCATTCACACGAAATGTTTCCCTCAAACACGATTAACGAACAATTGAAATAATTGCACTAAATTGTCAAACCCGTAGACAAGGCAATAAAAATTAAATTTTGAAAAATACCATTAGAAGAATGCCAATTACCAAATCTACACATGCAATATAGACTACAATTACTAAACTACAAATTACTACAACAATACTACTGTCTACTACTTTTACAATCAGAAGAATTCCAAGGGACGATCCGAAGCAGCGGTCGCCACGTGCATGGGGGCTTAATTATTAAATTTGAAAATAATTTTTATTTTTCGTAACTGTATGTCCGATTACGCTGTGTCTCGTAAGCGGTTGGCCCTGACTAGTATTATTACGCAATCTGACTGCAGAAAACAACAACAAAGAATGAAATGAAAATTTTCGTTAACACAATTAATTAATTAAGTCCCCAGCAACTATAAAACCTACGAAACCAAAGCACAAGTATAACTGCTCTGTGTGTGGAAGTATGACTCAACGTACACATCTGGCACGGTTCTTCTTCAATAAGACAAGAAATTTCAAATACCATTTATACTGACGTGATAAAAAAATTAGAAATACTATAATTGCGCAAAAAACCAGAATTACACTCTAATACAAGAACACAAGCCAGATGCTTTGTTGACTGAACCTGTAATGACGCATTATTCAGGACATTGAAATAATGAGAAAAAAAAGAAAAGTAGTTTGTTACCTCATTTATATTGATGAAAATCACTCTAATCCTTACAATATCTCCACACCGACTCGCTACTACCACATCTCAACAAGAACTCCCTACTGCCACATCTCGACAAGCACTCTTCCCTACGACATCTCAGCACAGACTACCACGAGTTCTCAACAAGCACTGCACTCCGCTACTTCACAATAATCATTGCCAGTGGACGCGGCGAAACAAAACTCTCTGGCGCTGTGGCTCAGTGTAGCCACCTTTCAATGGTTTGATCATTTGTACCGTTTTGATGACAGATGTGCTAAGAAGATGAGAAAATTGATTCTAAAAAATAGAAAAAGAACACTCTGGCTAAGAGGGACATCCACCATGGGACAGATGTATACAAACATATTCCTTAGACAGAGCTGATACAAGACGTGCGGCCGCAGATCAGAACCTTGTGGAACAATACCTGGCGCCTATCGTATCAACAAAAACAAAGGCACGACTGTGGTATTTCCTTGGTATGTACCACAAAAAGTTTGGTTTCCATGTTTCGCCTCCGTTTTAACCATGGACGGTTTCCACTGCACATCTACAGGTTACAGTTGATCGGTTCGCCCCTATATGATTGCGGCGCCGAGGAGGGCATGTGTCACATAATTTTCGGCTGCGCAGAGTGATACCACGCGACAACCGATTACCTGCAGTGGTTGGTGCTTAATGAACAATAGCTTCCTACCAGCGTCAAGTCACTATTCACAGTGCATTATGTATAGACATATATATCACTTTTTGGCAGTTGAACACACCATATTTGCTCTGTATACAAAAATGTAAATATTCTGTACTACCCTTGAGTGTGTGTACCAGGTGATCAAAAACTCAGTATAAATTTGAAAACTGAATAAATCACGGAATAATGTAGATAGAGAGGTACAAATTGACACACATGCTTGGAATGACATGCGGTTTTATTAGAACCAAAAAATACAAACATTCAAAAAATGCGCGACAGATGGCGCTTCATCTGATCAGAACAGCAATAATTAGCATAACAAAGTAAGACAAATCAAAGATAATGTTCTTTACAGGAAATGCTCAATATGTCTATCATCATTCCTCAAAAATAGCTGTAGTCGAGGAATAATGTTGTGAACAGCACTGCAAAGCATGTCCCGAAGTTATGGTGAGGCATTGGCGTCGGACGTTGTCTTTCAGCATCCCTAGAGATGTCGGTCGATCACGATACACTTGCGACTTCAGATAACCCCAAAGCCAATAATCGCACGGACTGAGGTCTGGGGACCTGGGGGGCCAAGCATGACGAAAGTGGCGGCTGAGCACACGATCAACACCAAACGACGCGCGTAGGAGATGTTTCACGCGTCTAGCAATATGGGGTGTTTTTTTTTTTTTTTTTGGTTCTAATGAAACCCCATGTCATTCCAAGCATGTATGTCAATTTTTACCTATATATCTACATTATTCCGTGGTTTATTAAGTTTTCAAATTTATATTGACATTTTGATCACCCAGTATGTGCATGTTAATGTATCTGATTGGATGTACCTTACAAATTTCAACATATCATGCATTGGAGACAGGCTGAGTGAGCAATGTTTAAAACCACAGTAAAATAACCGAAAATAGTATAAGAGGATGCCAGAAAATAACGTGGGAAAGAGCCAGAAGAGCTATGTCAGGGGAATTTGCATGTAGAAGATTGCAGAAAGAAACAACTAAAATGTTGTATTAAATCTTAAAAATACAAAAAAGTAAATAATTTCGAAAGTAAATTCTTAATCACATGCATTGTAAAGTGGGACGCCTCAATAAAACTGATAACAAGGGAGCAAACTACGGGACTGACATTCACTGGAAGAACACTCAGATAGCGTGGTCCACCTACCCGTGGACAACTTATAAAATTCAGTCGACCACGACTTGAGTATTGCTTATTAGTGTGGGACCCGGACTAGAAAGGATTGATAGAGGAAATAAAGAAGATCCTAAGGAGAGCAGCGCTTTTCTTCACGGTTTGTTTAGTAAGCTCAAAAGTACCAAGACAATATTCACCCGATTGCAGCTGCAGAGGCGTTGTGTACTGTCGTGTTCTTTATTGTTAAAATTTCAAGATTGTGCCTTCGTAGAGGAGGCAAACAACATATTCGTCCCTCCTATGTATCAGGGGCGATCAAAACGTTTCCGTTACAAGGCTGCAGACTTCAGAATCGGTATGCCAATCAGATAAAATCGCCGTGAGCATTGGTGCAATCGCCCCACCGAGGCACCGGGTTGAAGCTATCAGTTTAATACAACACCACGTCCTGCTGCATGAAGAAGTCCGTAAGCTCCTGCTCCAAGACCTCGTCCGAGAAGAATCGTCGAATCTTAAAGGGCTTTAGTAGGGATCTAAGGCGTGATGATCGCACGGGAAGAGATCAGTAGTATAGGCCGGGTGGTCAAGTGTATCCCAGGTGAGCTGCGGTAACTTCTGCGATATGGGAACGTGCGTTGCCATGAAGCAACAACACCACTTGTCGCGTACCTCTGGACAACGGTGGTTTTCGACCGACGTGCTGCCCCATACACATTCCTTATTCTCCTGTGAATCTCTATCGGTGTTCATCCTTCGGCAGGCAAGAAAAGAATGACGGCACGTTAGATCTGTTTGGATGCATCTGTTAATAAGGTCTCCGAACAAAAAATTAATCACGCTAGTGCGCACCACTGATGAAGCGTTAAGCCTTTGCAGATGGTGCAGCTATCGAGTCACCTGCTCTACCGCGTGTACACTGTCTCCACATGGGCACAAGGAAAAAGTGATCAGTGAGACATTTGTGTTTCAAGCAGACATTGCACGTAACATGACAGAATGGCAAAAAGTGGAAATCGTGTGGCCATGGTCATACGTTTTATGAAGTTGCTTGACTTATTATTGTTTCGCGGTGGACTGATTTGTCTACAAGCAGTGATGTAACACCCGTGACCACGAAACACGACGTCGGAATTGTGGTCGGGAAAATATCCTGAAAGTGACCGGAGTCGAATTTCAAGGTGTGTGACTCAAAACCGTTTCAAAACCCGACAGGAATTGCTGCAGGCTGTGAATGCAGGTTCAGCACAAACTGTTAGCAAGAGATCATTATGACAGGGGCTGCATGCAGTGAACATTTGGATTCAGTCACCTCGCAAGAGGATATTACTCACAAAGGGATATAAAGACGACAACAGCAAACGTCATCGGGCTGGAAGAACATGTGACTGGTTTTCTGAATACTTCCCCAACTTTTATTGGCCTGCAGAATCAACTGACTTGAACCCCTTAGAAAACCTGTGGGACGTATTGGAACAGCTGGTAGAACGCCGACATCACCATCCCCGCAATTTGCTGGAATTGCGCTACCAAATCCTCAGAGAGTCGCTTAACCTGGATGCGACGTAACTGCTCAGCTTTGTGATCTCACTTCCTATCCGTATGTAGGTGGTTGCCAAGTCCAGGAGCGGAATTACACGCTATTAAACAATGCTTATAGTGATTTCTCTAGGCTTAACTAATTTTTCGTCCGGTGATACGATAGTTAGCTGACGCAGACGCTTGCAGTGTGATCAAACCGAATGACGAAGAGCAAGTGGCAGAATCGAGGATCGCAAAATAAATGAGGCCCTGATTTTCGAAGAACGGCGAATCACAACAGAGGCGAGCGTGGAAAAAATGATAGTCAGTCACGCATCAGTTTTCAGCATATCACACGACATTCTTGAAATGACAAAGATACAATGAAAATACTTGTAAAATCTGAAACGGAAAAGGTTGGGCGCATGCTATAGATAATAGAAAGGAGTGTAGAGAATATATGTCGTGTAGATAATAACTATCATGTCATTTGCAGTACAATAAAAGAGTTAGTGACTACAATGGACTATACGCGCCTTAGTTATCTATTGCATGTGCCCCACGTTTTCCGTTTTAAATTTTACGACTACTGTCACAGCTATTAAAAATTCACAAGCACAGTTTTTCAGGACTATCTGTAATGGTTTAGGAATCTGTATGAGACTAGGGGAATTTATTTTATACTTTTTAGTCCATTTTTAAAACATGTAATATTCAAAACTTTTTATTTAAGTAATTATTTGTATGTTAGTCCGGCTATTGTTCTGTATAAATGAATATTTAAATGAATGTTTCAGTGCTTGTCTCGTTTGCTTTAATTTCCGATGATCGTGCGACGCAGCCTGTGATACCTTCAGACTTTTTATCTACGCCTCTACTTTGAAAATAAAAGCTCCCACAACTTAAATAGATGAAATCCAAGATTTGCTCTAGAGCGGTATGATTACTAACCAAACTCGTTCTGTGCCATGCAATATCATTTATTTTGTCTTTGCTGTAGATATTTTCGGTGATATAATCTTATTATAATAGAAAAGTTCATCTAGGAAGCCTGCGTTCCAGAATCTCCTGTTGCAAATATTGGAGCAGAAGGAGATGCAGACGGAAAACCTGTTCAAAGAAAAACTTTGTCCGGGAGCGGACAGTTAGAACCGATGTCTAGCGTTACAGATGAAACCCTGGCAATGGTCTCAAAGTGAAAGAGGAATTTTGTTTTCCGACGACCGAGAGAGTGGAAGACCCTGACAGACTGAAAAGTGAAAAATTAATTATGCAAGTTTAGAAGCACAGAGAGGATAGCCCTACAACTGAGCTGTCAAATATTCCATGGGACTCCCTGGTTACTGGAAAATCTAACTGCAGCGACGGATCACATGGACGTAAAAATTAATCAAGAATTCTATTCCACTAACACTGTCCACAATGTTCGCAGAGGAAACTATCAGATCATTAAACTGATAAAGCAGAAGAAGAATACGTGTTAATGGAAATTACTTGAAGCAACTACGTTTTGCTGAACTCATTGCTGTAGATAAAAGTAAACAATGAAAGTAATACAGAAACTTCGAAACCGTCTGAAAATCAGTCATAATCATAGTCAAATAATGTATGAATAAATATTTGACAGAAAATTATACAAAGTAACCATGTATTTACGGAACCAGTTGTTGTTCTGTATAAATGAATAGTCCAGTGCTTGTCTCATTTGCTTTAATTTCGGACATTTTGACACTGAAGCTAAGCCATGTTCCATTGCAAACGAGATAACTATAGGGTAAAACTGCTATGGACTACCATTGGTCAATTAATAATATTGAAACTACTTGGAACATTGAAGCTGTGTGCTAGACCAGTATTCGAAACTGTGATCTGTACCTTTCTCCGTCAAGTACTCTACCGGCTGAGTTATCCAATCACAATTCATGACCAGCCCTCAGAGCTGTATTCCGCCTTCCGCCAGTACCTCTTCTTCTGCCTTCCAAATTTCACATAAGACCTCCTCGATACTTTACGGGGCTAGCATTCCTGTAAAAAAAAGGATTCGACACACAGTTTACACAGTTTTAATCTGCTAGGTACTGTAGCTTCATATCAGCGCACATTTCACTGCAGCGCGAAAATTCATTCTGGTAAATTCATAATGTTTTCAAAAACAAGTTTATGACTTACCTAAAAAAAACAGCTTCTTATCGATTCAACAGGGTCTTAGACACAGAGAGTGAAGCAAGAGAACTACTGCCGTTGGTGGTCTTACAAATGGGTGTCAGTGATGGTGCCGAGCGTGCTTTGCCGAGTAATCTTCAAACCAGATTTTCGGAAGGGCCACAGGATACAGAATCTGGTAGATTTTACTAACCATGCAGTTCTTTTGAAAGTGGCAGCCTAAGTTTCGCTCCCTATTTAATATATTGTTTTAAAGTTATTTTTGAGCTTGTTGCACTACTGATTCGTACTACTTCCCGCTTCACCATGAAGTGTTCACACATTCGTTGTGACCGTAGTGGCTAATGTATTGCTCTTAGGACCGGCTAACACTGTTTCTGATCTTGTATGTCCTATCTGATTTCCTAAAGAGGCTTCCGTCAGCCTCTGTTTTTTGTACTAGTAAATTGGTTACTTTATTTTGCGTTTATGTTTCGCAAGTATTTTTTAACACTTTGGACAATTGCCGGCGCAAGCTGATAGAGCTACGCTTCAGCTTCTGCAGTAAACGTGTCAGACGTCCCCCAGTCTTTCTTATCAAAAGTATGACCGCACAAGTTAATGTGTTTGTTAAAGAAACGAGAAGGTACTTCATACTTCACAATCGGTGGGAAAAATTACATGTATTGTAATGATTAATCCAAAGCTTTCTTCTTACTTTTGTTATTAAAATAGATATATACATTGTCTGTCTATTTTCGTAGTTTTGTAGCAACAGGAAACTAAAGAGCCGTATTTTCTTAGATCCTTTTATTATTATTAGAACTAAAATCGTGAAATCGAAATGGATGCACATCAGATAGGATTATAGTGGACAGCATTAAAAAAAGTGGCAAAGCGAGATTCGGTGATCGACGGAGTAACCCATCAAAACGTAATTTCACTTAGACGTGGTTTCATCACATGAATTTCTTAAAAGACATTTTAATCCCAAGACCTATGCATAACTCCTTGTCAGTTGAAACAGAACCACTGAGCCAAGTAGGATTATCTCAAGAAGTTTCACTTTTCAATATGTCTGTGTCACAAGATCATCATTCTGAGAGGTCGTTACTAAAGCAGGTCGATGAACCATCGCCATCCACTATTAGAGTTCCAACCCTCGTAGCTTCATATGTTTTTACTGCGTGAAAATCGGAAAAGCGGTTTTTCCCTCTTCTTCAAGCAGTCGCGCATTCCAGCCCGGTGCCTATTGTAAGCTCTCGGCTGTGAATGAGGTAATTTGTGCACTCATGTGAAGAAAGACGCATGCACCTACATGCATGCCTTTACTTGTGCTTGGGGCAAGCAGTGGCTCATGGTGACTAAGGGCATGACGTACAGTTGTAAATGCACCTTATGTATGAGAAGTTGCATTAGCTTTAATTTTTAACAGGTTGTTGTAACTGCAGCAGTAGCAGACGATAGTCCTGTCACACAAAGATGCACCCGGTTGTAATATCGATAGGGTAGAAGCAAGAAACACGCTGAGTCTCGGATATAAGTGAGGTAGACCTCTTTAGCAGGATCATGTTGGTGAGAAGAGTGACAATGAAATTTTTAAGCTTAAGCTTTCTGAGTGGAAACTGTATGAGCCGAAACCTCTCGCTAACAATGTGACTATGAACTCTGATGTAGAATAATCTACTTTTGAATACGAACATCAGCTGCTTAAATTACTTTTAATGTGTGTGATAGTGAATCTGATTATCTGTAAATGAAACTGAATCTAATGAATTGTTATCAATAATACGCAGAAGTGCTTTTCCATCAAACATTTTGTTCCAACAGAATGACTAACTGTCGAGTATTGAAACTGTACCGTGTCAGAATATGCACCTACAGAATTTTATGAAAATTTTATAAATGAATATTGTTCCTAATTTCATCTCACAAAGTTCATTTAGGCCCTACAGCTATTTCTTACCTTTGCAACGGATAACTCACCTCTGCTTTGTCTGCATACTGCAGGAATAGGAAGTATTCAACTGCATGACAGTGAAATAAATCACCGCATGACTAATTACCTTATACCCGCCCGGCTAGCCGCGCGGTCTGACGCGCTGCTTCCAGAGTAGGAAGGAATGCCGGTCCCAGGCACGAATCCGCCCGGCGGATTAGTCTCGATGTTCGGTGTTCCGGCCAGCTTGTTAATGGTTTTTAGCCGGTTTTCATCTGCTTCGGCGAATGCGAGCTCGTTCCCCTTATTTCGCCTCAGTTACACTATGTCGGCGATTGCTGCGCAAACACTGTCTCCATGTAAGCGTACACCATAATTGCTCTACCACGCAAACATTTGGGGTTACACTCATCTGGTAGGAGACGTTCCCGTGGGGGTCCATTGGAGACCGAACCGCACAGTTACCCTGGATTCGGTGTGGGGCGGCGGTGGGGTGAGTGGACTGCTGTGGCCTGTTGTGGGGTTGTGAACCACTGAGAGCTACAGCGGGGCGAAGTCTCTCCGTCGTATCTAGGTCCCCGGTTTAATGCACAATACACGCAAATTACATAATCCTTTGCTTTAGGCTGCTTTCGCAAATGAAAATTCTGTCTTCCCAAAATGCAGCAAGCTGTCCACGTAATAGTGCAAGGCGTGATGGCAAGGTAATGCTACAATTGCATTCAAAGCTTGAGTGAGATATGTGTAGATTTACAAAAGGGTATTTGGGAATTATATTAAAGTCCTTTAGAAATCTTATGTGTGTGAAATCTTATGGAACTGCTAAGGTCATCAGTCCCTAAGCTTCCACACTACTTAACCTAAATTATCCTAAGGACAAACATACACACCCATGCCCGAGGGAGGACTCGAACCTCCGCCGGGACCAGCCACACAAAGTCCTTTAGAAGTGGCTCTTTTTTTGTCATACACCTTAAAAATTAGCTCATACAATGCATTTAAATTACGTGAAATTTGCTTCTTCCTTCTCAAATGAAATGCTTTTAACTAAAGTAGAAGGTGAGGAATATTAATTACGATTCTGAACACATGACTGATGATCCGCCCTGGTTGCCAAAAAGCAGATATTGTTAAACACATTGTGATCTTTACAATAATTACTCGGCTAGTGGTTGCAGCAAATAAAACTCAATGCATATTACCTTTTTCCAAAAGTGTCGTCTCTCTGTATAAAATCATTTCAGAATTCCAACCTCTACATTCAGTTACACCGGGGAGCATTTCAAATAAAATTCATTCTCTGTACGGCATGTCCGCCATGGAAGCTCCTCACTTAGCGGCGTCCGCACATCCCCCCCCCCCCCCCCCTCTTATATATATCTCTGCAGCCAGCTCACGCATTCGCTCGTGCTCTACTAATAATACAACCTTTGGTACCCAAAGAATACGTACCACTCGGGTGTCCAGGCGTCCAAAGACGCTCATAGTGGTAAATATTTCAAGTTACCAAAATGGTTCAAATGGCTCTGAGCACTATGGGACTTAACTTCTGAGGTCATTAGTCCCTTAGAACTTAGAACTGTTTAAACCTAACTAACCTAAGGACATCACACACATCCATGCCCGAGGCAGGATTCGAAACTGCGATCGTAGCTGTCGCGCGGTTCCAGACTGTAACGCCTAGAACCGCTCGGTCACTCCGGCCGGCTTCAAGTTACCATTTTTCATGATGCATACAGCTTTCGGCATCATCGTATACGTTAACGAAAGTAGGAAAGAGATTCTGGCCAGCTGGTATCCTCTTTTCTGTAGATACATTTCTGTTCTGTGCTTGCGTCTTCGCAGTGTTGATCCACACGTGTCAGATGTAGCAGTTAGCTTAAACGATGTGCGCAGGCGAGACAAATTACCCGACGTACTGCTCCACAGTTTTAACCGGAAACGTTCGTTGGTGAACTCGGATTAATTCTTTCCATTACCGCACCAAAAAATCAGTCTATA